>NC_069499.1:343196147-343388647 GCF_027579735.1 Bombina bombina
TTATTATTGTAGAACTGCTTAAATAAAATTGTTTTAATACAAATACTTACAATCATCTCCAGAACAGCAATGCACTACTGGGATCCAGCAGAATGGCCAATTAGAAGAGGCCTATCTTTGTAGCCACCAATTGCCAGCTAGCAAATACGTAGTGTTGCTACTCCTGAGGCTACCTAGCCCTTTAACTGCTGAGCCACTTCCACCCCCTGTGATGAGCTCTTTGGGAGTTTTAGGTGCTGCTTACATTTAAGATTCACTGTAGGTCATTTTTAGTGAGAAACCCACCATTTTTTTCAGCAGACCCAGCAGATTCAAGCAATATATAGCATGATGTGGGAACAAAATATTTAACAAATGTATATTTTTATTAAAATTTTAATAAACAAGGTTGCAAAAAAAAGTGTGTGTGTTTTTTTTCTCTCTAAACTCTGTTGTAAAAAGAAGGGATTATCCACTTTTAGAAAGACTCATATGGGTATATGCATATTATAACTTTGCTCCCATGAGCCTCTACTCTAATAAATGCAGATTTATACATGCCAGGTTATCACTATTACCACAGTATTCACCTGGCTATTAAGATATATAATGGCATTTTTTTAAGGGCTTATGGACTTTAAATCTAGGGGTCTTGGGGGTCCCTATGTATTTCTGATTATCTGTTTGAGGCCCATAGAAACCCCCTTATTATAAAATGTGTTATCTTTTTATTTTTTAAATGTGCTTTGACTGTATACTCCCAAGGCGATTGGCTTTAAAACAATGGCTCTTTGGGGTTTCTAATGCTTAAAGTGAAGGTTAATTTTCATGTGAAAGTGCCCGTTTTTTAAAAAAAACTATTAAAATCAAGGGCACTTTCATTCATGAAAATTGACATGTCAGCCGCTTTTTTTAAAATATATTTACCTTTTCTTCTTGAAGCCGCTCCAGTGCTTCACCAGCCCGTCGCAAGCCTCTTCATACGTCAGCAATAACGATTCCGGCATCCTCCAATCACGGCTTCCCCCCAGGGTAATCATTGCCTGAGGCAATGCAGTGATTGGAGGAAGCCGGTTTCGTCACTGCTGGGTCAGTAAACCAGGAAGAAGCAGGCAGGGCGTCGTTTCAGAAGAACAAGGTAAGTATTTTTAAAATACAGTGCTATGTCAATTTTCATGAATGAAAGTGCCCCTGTTTTTAATAGTTTTTTAAAAACCGGGCACTTTCACATGAAAATTGACCTTCACTTTAAGGGAGCTGAGATTGAGGGGTTTGAATACTTCTAGATTTCCGGCCCATGTCGGGCCACTAGACCACCAGGGATGCAGGGATAAGTGTAGGGAGTGACCACAATGAGCTCAGAAAACACACCCCACACCCAGGATGACAATGGGGTTGTCATCTGCACTAAAAGCATTGTGCAGACCATGTTACATCATGCGCAGCAAAAGGTCTTTGTATGCTTTTCAACAAAGGGTACCAATAGAACAAAATACATTTGATAATAGAAGTAAACTGAAAAGCCTCTTAAAATCTCACTTAAAGGGACAGTAAAGTAAAAAAAAACTTTCATGATTTAAACAGGGCATGTAATTTTAAACAACTTTCCAATTTACTTTTATTACCAATTTTGCTTTGTTCTCTTGGTATTCTTAATTGAAAGCTAAATCTAGGATGTTCATGTGCTAATTTCTTAGACCTTGAAGACAGCCTCTAATCTGAAAGCATTTTGACAGTTTTTCACCACTAGAGGGCGTTAGTTAATGTGTTTCATATAGATAACATTGAGCTCAGGCACATGAAGCTCCTAGGAGTCAGCACTGATTGGCTAAAAATGCAAGTCGGGGGGCGGAGCTAACCACTGAGCTGACTAGAAGCATAGTGAAGGAGCTCTGTTAAGAATAAGCAGTTTTGGCTAAATAATTTCTGATCCCAGCAGAAATCTACACTATGGAGATTTTATTTGAATGTCTAACCACAGGCAGAGCAGACACATATGAGAATTTTGCCGATTTGGACTTCTAAGACCTGAGGGAGACAGAAGATAGAACAGTGTGCGGCCTACAACACTCACCAGCACCCCCCCCCCCCCCGGGGTAATCTAGTTCAACATGGCTATTCCTGAGAGTCTATGTAACGCCGTATATGCCCTCCTGAATGATTTTGAGCAACAGATCTGTCATAGATTCGACAGACTAACTTTACGCATACAAAAAAGGACTTGGGAAGAACCTAATACAGAGGCAGCAGGCCCGACGCCTCCCACAGTATCCGGCACCCGAACACATTCGGACACAGCAGAGCAAAATACACAACTGTTGGAGGTCCCAATTGGGGGACGTGAGCACATACCTCGGTTGGGAGAGGTGACAGAGAGGACCAAGCTTGTACCTGGGGGCGCTGAGCCGAAATTGGAGCTGACCGGAACGATCGAGGCCTTGTCTCATGAGGTTAACCACCCAGGGAGGATTGCTGTTGCTCCGCAGATAACTGTGAGCTTAATAGCTGGCTCACACCCAGTTTACAGTGACTGGCCGGGAGTCCTTTGTGGTGATGCGGCTAATTTTTCGAAACGAGATCTGATGCCTGGCGATAACTTAGCGACAGCCCTAGTACTACCCTTGATGGAGATGCAGGGTAAGGTGTCCATGAGACTGAATAATTCAAAAGAACTAGCAAACATCACCTACCTCAGCTTGGCGCCATTTGATTTGTTTTTGACCCCAATGGAGCAGTATCAATCAGCAGCACCGTGTCACCTTCTCCAGTCTGAGGGTCAACTCCTTGATAGGGGACTAGCCTTGCACTGGAGGTCCATATGCGGGTCTTTATTATTATGTCCAATTGATGTGGGATGAGTATATCACATACGGCGACCTGCTAACTTTTCCCCTATACAGTTCTAGACTCCTAATTGCTCTGTTGGCAATGTTTCCTAAGTTATTTCCTCACAGTTATAATTGTTTTTTTTTTTTACCTTTTATCAAGAGACTTGAACCTAGTATTTGCTGCTTATGTGGATTTAGATTTGTACTATTACTATTTGTATTCCCTGCCTGATACCACCTTTTCAGATCTACAATATTACTAATATGTTATGTTGTCTGAGCGCTCCTATGACTATGCTATATGTTCTGCATGATTTAGTTTTTTTGAATCCTTCACTGCTGTACTTAGAGTAGAAGAAGTTCTAATTTGTAGTGATTATTAATTGGATTATACTTATGAGCGGTTCTGTCTATCACGGAGCTCTTAGACCACTAATTTACATAAGCGCATTGGAAGATTATTTTGGTTACACCGCCTTACACCAATTTAGCGCCTACAATGCAGAATGTATATTTAAACAGACTTTATACGCAACTAAGATGTGGTAGTTATGCACTCACCCATATAAGGCTGGCTTTTTGTTGGCTATGATTGTAATCTGACATAGAAGACCCTATTTTGACTTCATGAGCAGGAGATATTCCCAACTTCCCGCATAAAGCAAAAGGCCACGCTTACCTGACCCCATAGGTCCATATAGGATATAGGCTTAGCTCAAGCAATGTACTAATGTAATCACTTAATCCCTGATAGTATGTAAGTATTAAGTGCCAACTGGAATAGCCCATGCCAGAAACTACTGGTATCTAACTTTTGGCAGAGTTATGTAGCCTCTGCCCTGCCCAAGGAGCCTTGAATTTGCTCTTTGGGTCCTATCAAAATAATAACTTACACTCAGAGTCCTTATACATATATTAGCAGCGAACAGTGTTATCCCTAGACCGTTTGTATACAAAATTTGATATGAATAGTATACTGTGTGTGTGCTACTGCCTTGAGCCTGTCTTTATGCACTGACTTCTAATCTTTGTTTGACAAAATAATAACTAGTCTATGTGTTAAGGAACCATCCTGTGTCTACCACTGAATTTTAGAAAATAGGTCCTACTTGAGGCCCGGGAAGGCAAAGTAGACACTACGGAACCTACTTGCAGCTAAACATAAAATGAGGTACAGAGGACTAATACTTGAGGATTGTTACCTTGTTGACTCATCTGAGTTTAATCCTCTCTATAGTAATATTTGTCAAAGTCATTATTGTTTTGTGAAATGCTGATTCATAAGACTGTACTACTGTTTACCCTGTGAATTTATTGTTACCTCAATAAAAATATTTAAAAAAAAAAAAAAAAAAAAATGCAAGTCTGTCAAAAGAACTGAAATAAGGGGGCAGTTTGCAGAGGCATAGATACAAGGTAATCACAGAGGTAAAAAGTATATTATTATAACTGTGTTGGTTATGAAAAATTGGGGAATGGGTAAAAAGGGATTATCTACATTTTTAAACAACAATAATTCTGATGTTTACTGTCCCTTTAATATTGAAAAATGAGTTTCCCTTTAAATATAAATAAATAACTTCATCTATCGTATATCCCACATCTAAATCTGGTAGCCAGATTAGAAAGAAGTAGGAACTCACTGGTGGTTCTACATGCAAATACAACACAGTTGTTGGAAACTGTAATGCTTGGGATGCACTGGACATTATGTGAAACAGCCATTTGCCCCCAGTGTGACACAGAGCTTAAAATTCAATCTAGTATTTAAAAAAATGTACTTTTTATTATTTATTTTGCCTGCTTCTCCTGTAATGTAGCATTGCAGTTTTTTTCGACTATACCCAGACAGGTTGGTGTACATATGCTGCAGGTTTCAGAGCTCTAACCCTGAAATATTCTACACAGTGGTTGCTTGGGTGGTGCTGCTCCATTTTATATCTTTCTCTAATTGCCAATAGCAGAGAAGGAATTCCCACTCTAATAACTGATAGAGGAATACATTTTTTCTAAAATAATTTTTGCTATTTGTATTTGATTAAAATATATTCATGTGTGTTTCAATTTAAAATGTAATATCCCTTTAAAATTTAAGCAATTTTGTATTTATCTTTTTTTTAATTGATTTATTTAGAAGAGAAATATTAAGTACATTACAAAGTAATTGTGAAATAGTATAATCTTCCAATACTACTAATAATATACAATATAATCTTGATTCTGTGAAGAAGAAGAATAAAGCTGTAAAAGAGACATAACCCAGATATAAGGTGAACAATACCTGTAGGCTGTAGCAATAGATATAGAAAGCAATGTGCATCTGCTGGATTGGATACTAGCAGGTAAATATATATTGATGCAGGTGAAGCAGCAATCAGATTATATAAAACCAGTCTAGCAAATGTCAAATGGGGTAACTGTAACAAGAGGTGCTTTAGGCTGGAGTGATCTGCATATAAAAACATCTCTGTACAGTAAATATAGAGCAAACTGCTCCCTACTGCAAAGAACACAGTTCAGCATGGTAATACTCCGGTATTTAGACAGCCAGAGGTTTGAGACATAAAAATCAAAAAGTTAAAATGTGCTACTAATATTAAAACAATAGTGCAATAATATGATGCTCCTTTTAACTCCAGTTCCAGAACAGCAATGCACTATTGGGAGAGAGCTGAACACTTCTGTCATGTGATTAAAATAAGCACATTTTAATTCTCTTTAAATCACATGCTCTATCTGAACCGTGAAAGTAAAATTTTGACTTTCAGGTCCCATTGTCTGTAGCAACTTTCAAAAAACACAACCTGGAAAACAAGCAAAGATTATGATCACACCCACAGTTACAGACAGACTCAATGCATGGGCTCATAGCAATGTGTGAAACTACACCAGGTAACACCTGTGATCAATTGTAAAATAAATGCACAAAGGAAAACCCTTCATGAACTATAGTGTAAGTAATCTAGAAAACATTGTGTGACATTTAGCAGGAGTGATACATATTTAGTATTCAAGATTAATTTATACTTCTTTTCTCAGAGTTTCTGGGTTTTGACCTTAAAGGGACAGTGTAGTAAAAATTTAACTTCCATGATTCAGATAGGGCATGCAATTTTGAACAACTTTCCAATATACTTTTATTATAAAATTTGCTTTGTTCTCTTGGTATTGAAAGCTTGAAAGCTCAACCCAGGTAGGCTCATATGCTAATTTCTAAGCCCTCGAAGGCCGCCTCTTATCAGTGCATTTTGGCACTGTTTCACAGCAAATGTACACGTCACAAGCACTTCAATTCATATAAACTTATGTCTTTATTGCAGACCCATTAAAACAAGCGACGCATGACTAAGGGGTTAATCCCCGAAACGTCGCTTGTTTTAATGGGTCTGCAATAAAGACATAAGTTTATATGAATTGAAGTACTGGTGACATTGTGTACATTTGGATATTGGAAGGGTTTTTGCAGTTAACCCCCACCACTGTGCACTATACAAGTGGTGCTGTTTCCCCCTTTTTGGAATTTGTTACTGTTTCACAGCAAGACAGCACTAGTTCATGTGTGCCATATAGATAAAATTGTGCTCACTCCCATGGAGTTATTTGACCCACCACTGGCTAAAATGCAAGTCTGTCAAAAGAACTGAAATAAGGGGGCAGTTTGCAGAGGCTTAGATACAAGGTAAGCACAGAGGTAAAAAGTATATGCTATAACAGTGTTGGTTATACAAATCTGGGGAATGGGTAATAAAGGGATTATCTATCTTTTAAAACAATAACAATTCTGGAGTAGACTGTCCCTTTAACTATGTATTAGATTTCAGCTACATTTTTCAACAATATTTGCTTCTCTTCTGCAAAAAAAAAAAAAAAAAATGAAACCCTTAACTTGTGAATAAATCAAGATTATTAAGGCCTTGGTGCCCACGCAATCTTGAGTTAAAAAAAATCATAAAGCTAGTATTTTACCATCTTATGTATTTATGACCACCCAGAAATATGCACCAACAAATAGTCATGCTAGATATATATATATATATCTGTGTTTTGGTGATGGTGTTCCAGTATTAAATATAGAAAAAGCCTTCTCCTTAGCGCCTCTTGACAAACCATATGGGGTGGTAAATATAAAATAGTCAATAGCCCAAAATAAATTGCAGTGGACAACTAAATACAATTAGACTTCAGATGCTGTTCATGAAAAAATGTAACCCCTCTTGACATTAGCTAAGGAAGGAGCTCAGGCTCTTATACACCAACCACTTACACAAAGACACAATTAAAATTATATTATTTTTTTTCTTCCCAGGATAATGGATATTATGAAACATATATACTAGAAAAGACTGAGGCTGCAGGTACAGAGAATTGATCAGAGGGGACTGGCCCCTCATCGTTCAAGTTAACATTAACAACAGTAATACTTATTAGACGCTAAAATGTTTCAGCAAAAAGCTCCTAGATGCCTTCAGTTATGAAATACCAAAAGTCATTACCATCCATATGTTCCAATACTTTAACCAAGTAGCTGTGTTAATGTCTTACTAAATGGGTTTTGGGAGTCATATGTAGCTTAGGTTAAACTGAATATATCATTGTTTTATTAAATTGGACGCAAACCATTGTCTTTATGGCAGAATTATAAGCTACCAATTAAGTAAACAATAACATGCCAAACCCAGTTCATCTTAAAAATCTGATATAAAAGTGATACAATATAGCTGTACTTCTATAGTTTAAGGACTTGCACATCTATCTATCTATCGAGCACTTATAGAGCGCAAACTAATCACCCGTGAGGGTCTCAAGGCGCTTAGGGGAGCAGGGAGGGGATGGGCGTTCAGTCGAAGAGCCAGGTTTTGAGGTCCTTTCTGATCTTTGTTAGGGAGGTGGATTTCCTGAGGTGCAGCGGGAGGGTGTTCCATGTCTTTGCTGCCATGTGGGAGAAGGATCTTCTGCCCCCTGTGAATTTGCTGATGCGGGGGATGACTGCGAGTGCTTGGTCGGCCTATCAGAGTTGTCTGGCGGGGATGTAGAAATTTACGCAGTAGTAGATGTATTCCGGTCTGATGTTGTATAGGGCCTTGAACTTGTGGGTAAGGAGCTTGAAGGTGATTCTCTTGTTGATGGGTAGCCAGTGAAGGTTCCTTAGGTGTTTGGTTATGTGGCATTGGCGAGGGATGTCAAGGATGAATCTAGCGTTCTGGATACGTTGGAGTCTCTTTTGGAGTTTGATGGTGAAGCCGGTGTAGAGTGTGTTGCTGTAGTCCAACCGGCTGCTGACGAGGGCGTGGGTGACTGTTTTCTTGGTTTCGTTAGGGATCCACTTGAAGATTTTTCCGTAGAAGGTGGAGAATGTGGAAGCAAGTTGAGGTGATGGCATTGATTTGTCGGTCCATGGAGAGTGAAGAGTCCAGGATGAAGCCTAGATTTCGTGCATGTTCGGTTGGGGTTGGAGGGTGACCGAGGACTGTGGGCCACCAGGAGTTGTCCCATGCGGATTTATTGGGCCTGAGGAGGAGGACTTCGGTTTTGTCTGTGTCCAGATTGAGCCGCGGTTGTCATTCATCCAGGCGGCGATTGCTGTCAGGCCTTCGTGGACGTTCTTTTTGGTGGTAATGGGATCTCGAGTGAGTGAGATGATTAACTGGGTGTTGTCAGCATAGGAGATGATGTTGAGGTCATGGCGTCGGATGATGGCGTCGAGAGGGGCCATGTAGATGTTGAAGAGGGTGGGGCTCAGCGAAGAGCCTTGCGGTACACCGCAGTTGACTGGTGCGGGTTTGGAGGAGTAGGGCGGAAGTCTGACTTTATAGGTCCTGCCCGTGAGGAAGGAGGTGATCCATTCAAGGGCTTTGCTGCAAATGCTGGTGTCATGTAGGCGGGTGCGGAAGGTGTTGGGGTCAACAGTGTCAAATGCTGCTGAGAGGTCTAGGAGGATGAAGGCGGCGGTTTCTCCTTTGTCGAGGATGGCACGGATGTCATCTGTGGCGGCGAGGAGGGCGGTCTCGGTGCTGTGGTTGATTCTGAAACCGGATTGGGAGTGGTCCAGGGTGTGGTTGCCCTCAATGTGGTCAATAAGTTGCAAGTTGATGAACTTCTCTATGACTTTGGCCGGGAAGGGGAGTAGAGAGGTGGGGTGGTAGTTATTCAGGTCCGTGGGGTCTGCCGAGGGTTACTTCAGCAGGGGTTTCAGTTCTGCCTGCTTCCAGACATCCGGGAAGGTGCTGGTTTTGATGGAGCAGTTGATGGCGCGGCACAGTTCAGGGACGATGGTGTCGCTTGCTTTGTTGAATATGTGATGGGGGCATGGGCCTGAGGGTGTGCACCGGAGTGGATGGATTTCATGATTCTGAGGGTGTCCTCTTTGGTGAGGGGGCTCCAGATAGTCTGTGTGGGGGGTGAATTTAGATGGGGTGTAGGGGGTGGGTGGTGGAGGTTGAGTTATGAGGCAAGAAACTGTCATAGATGTCGAGGATTTTGCAGTGGAAGTGTGCAGCAAGGGTATCACAGAGGTCCTGGGAGGGTGGGATGTCGGTGGTGTTGCTGTTAGGTTTAGATAATTTTTTGATGACTGAGAACAACTCCTTGCTGTTGTGTGCATTAGAGTTGAGTCTTAGATGGCTGTTTTTTTGGCAGTTTTTATGAGGTGGTGGTGGGTGGTGATTGCTTCCTTAAAGGGACATAATACTCATATGCTAAATCACTTGAAACTGATGCAGTATAACTGTAAAAAGCTGACAGGAAAATATCCCCTGAGCATCTCTATGTAAAAAAGGAAGATATTTTACCTCACAATTTCCTCAGCTCAGCAGAGTAAGTTCTGTGTAAAAAGTTATACTCAGCTGGTCCCAGCTGCAGGTAAGAAAAGTAAAAAAATGAAGAAATTAACTGCAGCCAATGAGCATCAGCAGTGCTGAGGTCATGAACTCTTTTACTGTGATCTCATGAGATTTGACTTAACTCTCATGAGATTTCATAGTAAGCTGAATAGGGAAATAATATGAGAGTGCACGAGGCTCATCCCCTAAACTGTCCTAGGACAGACATACTAATATGCTGCTTAGAAATCCTTTACAATGGGAGGTGGCTACTGAGGAACTTTTGAGGTAAAATATCTTTCTTTTTTACATAGAGATGTTCTAGAGATATTTTCTAGTCAGCTTTTAACAGCTATACTGCATCACTTTCAAGTGTTTAAACATTTGGGTATTATGGCCCTTTAAAGGCAGCTTTTTCCAGAAGGGTCTTGCTGGATCACCAGGTTCTTTCCAATCGTCTGCAGTGGCGTTTGGAGTCCTAAAGGGCCGGGGTGAACCAACTTGCCTTGTTGATGGTTTGGCAGCTGGATGGTTTCTTGAGGGGGGCGAGGGTGTTGGAGCAGTCTGTGATCCACTGGTGGAGGGTGGAGGAGTTGGCATCTGTGGAGGTAGGTGGGGAGGATTTGTTTAGGATGTGGTGCAGTTGGTCTTGGGTGAAGTTGTTCCAGTTTCTGCGGAGCGGGTGGTACTGCCGGAGGTGCATGGTGGGTTTGTTGAAAAAGAAGTGTATGCAGTGGTGGTCAGTTCAGAGGAGTTTGGTGATGTGAATGACTGAGATGTGGTTGCCTGTGGAGAAGATCGGGTCCAGGGTGTGGCCGGCTGCATGGGTTAGGTGGTTTATGAGTTGCTTCAGTCCGTTGGTTCTGAGGTTTTCAAGGAGGGTGGAGGTGTTGTGATCATTGGGGTTGTCAAGATGGAAGTTGAGGTCACTGAGGAGGATGTAGTCTGTTGAGGCGAGGGCATGGAGTGCAATGTGGTCAGTGATGGAGTCGCAGAAGGCGGGGCAAGGTCCAGGAGGTCTGTAGATGAGGGTGCCGTGGAGGGTGGTGATGGGGTTGACCTGGATCTTGAAGTGTAGGTGTTCCAGGCTTGGTGAGTGGTTGACTGAGCTGGTTGTGACTTGGATGGTGTGTTTGTGGTTGATGGTGATGCGACTTCCAGGTCTGTTGCTGCGGTCTTTGTGGCAGATCTTGTAGCCGTCGGGTATTGCAGTGACGATGTCCGGTGTTGATGCGGGGTTCAGCAAGTTCTCAGCGAGGAAGGCAACGTCTGGGGAGGTTGAGTCTAGCAGGTTCCAGATTTCGAAGGCATGCTTGTGGATGAAGCGGGTGTTGAGGAGGATGCAGTTGAGGTAGTTGCGGATGTTTTTGGGTGGGTTAGTTGGTTGGGTTGTGGTCTAGAGGCAGGGGAAGGAGCAGTTGCCACAGGTGAAGGTTCCTAAGTTGTTGGTCGGGGATTCGTGGTGGCAGGCAGACGATCTACCGGTGTTGAGCACGTGGAGGGTACTGGTGTCATAATGGCAGCTGTTTCTGGAGTTAAGGTTCGTGGCGTTGGGTGTGGTTGGGGTGCTGACGGGCACTGAAGGGCTTGCCTTTGGCACGTCTGCTGCGTGGTCGTGCAGCGACCACCATTAAATACAGCAGGAAAGTGGGCGGACTGGTTAGCTGGCAAGCTGGAGTGGGGGTAGGTGCTAAAAAAAACAGAGAGCAACAAAAATACAGCAAAAATTCAGAGGGAGAAGGGAGAGAAGACTTACTTCAGTGGTGCTTGGAGCACCATTAAATACAGCAGGAAGCTGGGTGGGCTGGTTAACTGGCAAGCTGGAGTTGGGGGTAGGTGCAAAAAAACCCCAGAGAACAACAATACATAGGGAGAAGGGAGAGAAGACTTACTTCAGTGGTGCTGGGAGCACCATTAAATACAAAAGGAAGCTTGGCGGGCTGGTTAGCTGGCAAGCTGGAGTGGGGTAGGTGCTAAAAAAAACAGAGAGCAACAAAAATACAGCAATGTGCTATGTCTAGTTCCCAATAGAGATATGGGTTACTTTGTTTTTACTTTATTTTAGTGTGGTTTTTTTTTCTTTTCTTTTTTTTGTTTTTTTCTGTTGTTCCCTGCACTCTTCTTCGTCCCCCGCCACATTCCCTTTCCGGGTCTATTATCTTACTTCCTTTCAATCAACCCTTTATTAACTAGGAAATGAAGGACCTGATTCATGGAACGTAGGCGGAATAACTTCTCCCATCAAAAGAAAGTTAGTAATTAAACATCTAGCTAAATATAATCCTGATCTAGTTTTTCTACAAGAGAGACCCATTTAAGATCAGATGAAAAAGTAAATGGGTAGGTCAGGTTATAGCATCCTCATGTTCCAGGAGAAAGAAAGTAGTGGTGTTTTTAATAAATAAGAATCTTAGTTACAATATTTTGTACACTAAAGTCAACCCACACGATAGATGGATGATCTTAAGTATTGAAATCTCACGAAGACAATATCGGCTAGATTTAGAGTTCTGCGGCCAAAGGGGTGCGTTAGCTATGCGTGTTTTTTTTCTCCCGCACCTTTTAAATACCGCTGGTATTTAGAGTTCACAGAATGGCTGCGTTAGGCTCCAAAAAGGGAGCGTAGAGCATATTTACCGCCACTGCAACTCTAGATACCAGCGTTGCTTACGGACGCGGCCAGCTTCAAAAACGTGCTTATGCACGATTCCCCCATAGGAAACAATGGGGCTGTTTGAGCTGAAAAAAACCCTAACACCTGCAAAAAAGCAGCGTTCAGCTCCTAACGCAGCTACATTGTTTCCTATGGGGAAACACTTCCTAAGTCTGCACCTAACACCCTAACATGAACCCCGAGTCTAAACACCCCTAACCATACACTTATTAACCCCTAATCTGCCGCCCCCGCTATCGCTGACCCCTGCATATTATTATTAACCCCTAATCTGCCGCTCCGTATACCGCCGCTACCTACATTATACCTATGTACCCCTAATCTGCTGCCCCTAACACCGCCGACCCCTATATTATATTTATTAACCCCTAATCTGCCCCCCACAACGTAGCCGCCAGCTACCTACAATAATTAACCGCTAATCTGCCGACCGCACCTCACCGCTACTATAATAAAGTTATTAACCCCTAATCCACCTCACTCCCGCCTCAATAACCCTATAATAAATAGTATTAACCCCTAATCTGCCCTCCCTAACATCGCCGACACCTAACTTCAATTATTATTAAATTATTATTAATCTGCCGACCGAATCTCGCCGCTACTGTAATAAATGGATTAACCCCTAAAGCTAAGTCTAACCCTAACACTAACACCCCCTAAGTTAAATATAATTTAAATCTAACGAAATAAATCCTATTAAATAAATTATTCCTATTTAAAGCTAAATACTTACCTGTAAAATAAACCCTAATATAGCTACAATATAAATTATAATTATATTATAGCTATTTTAGGATTAATATTTATTTTACAGGCAAATTTGTATTTATTTTAACCAGGTACAATAGCTATTAAATAGTTAAGAACTATTTAGTAGCTAAAATAGTTAAAATTATTACAAAATTACCTGTAAAATAAATCCTAACCTAAGTTACAATTAAACCTAACACTACACTAGCAATAAATTAATTAAATAAAATACCTACAATTATCTACAATTAAACCTAACACTACACTATCAATAAATTAATTAAATAATATACCTACAAATAAATACAATTAAATAAACTAACTAAGGGGGGGCGTGTCTAACCACCGACTGTGATGGCTGCTTTTTAATTAGGGCTTAACAGAAGAGTGTCTAAAACTGCTGTTTAGCACTCCTATACACCACATACCAAGCCTGATTCGGGACAATTAGTGCTTGTGGAACAGGATTGGACTTTTTTCTATGTTTGATCTTTGCCCAGCAGACCAGAATCTATGAGGTACGCAGCAGGGGCCTAGTGACGGCCGGGAACCTCATCCACCCCTTCATATTTCTGATGCTATCAGATAGAACCAGCCAGTTGCGCTGCAGAATTGAATACACTCTACACATCATCCCTTCACAAGGGTAAGAAGGCGGATTGAGCTTAGAACAAACCTATAATACACTATATGCAACAGTGCATCTACAAGCTCTGCCGAGTACAGTCCTAATATTGTCACTAAAGAAGTGGTGAGATCAATATGGCAACGGCAAACAACTGGCATCAGTCGATAATACAACTACTGGACAGACGTTTTGAGGAAATTGAGCGAAGCTTGATCAGTGTCCTCTCATCTGTTTATGATCATTCACCTTCTGTGGAGAGTTTGCGGAGTACACAGGAGCAGGAGGTTTTGTCAGATACATTGCCTGGTGCGGCGGCTACTGAGAACAAACAGTTGCAGACTGCTGTGGAGCCCATTTGTGTTTATTCTGAACTTTCTATTCCCCTACATGAGGAGAGTTCTCTTTACCTACCTATCGCTACTTGTGCAAATCACTTACTTGTGGCCGGCCCCTTGCGGGAGATCATGGAAACCCCATCTGCATTTAAGGGAGCTCTGACTGTGAAAATGACAAGGCACCCGACTTCCCAGCTTCTCAAGTGTCTATCTGAGGATATGCTATTTTTGGATGCGAAATGCTGGGGACACTTACAGCAGCTGTTGGTCAACTCCTTCAACAGAGCAGGAGTAGGCTGAATCTGAGACCTGAGGACTTGTTAGAGACGCAGGTCCTTTGTTTTTGATACTTGGTTTTTCTTTTTGTTTTGTTTTTTCCCCCAAGTTATTTGACTCTTCAGGTGCGTCTGTATAGCCCTGGGTTGTATATGTCTGGCCTCATTAGTGATGACTATCTTTCTGATCATAGTCTAACCTAGGTCTTCTGGGAAAGGTATCTTCATCTAATAGAGTGTTGGAAAATAACACTTGAGGTCTGCAGTACTGCACAGCATTGTTTGTGTATATATGATGAGACAGGTCTGCTCTGCATTTCCTATGTTGCAAGTGATATACTATAAATGTGCCTAGGTAGATTTTAAGATTTAAAGTCTGAGATTTATAAAGGTTTGATGATAAACTAACTAAAGTACAAAAAATAAAAAAGAACTAAGTTACATAAAATAAAAAAATATTTACAAACATTAGAAAAATATTACAACAATTTTAAACTAATTACACCTACTCTAAGCCCCCTAATAAAATAACAAAGCCCCCCAAAATAAAAAAATGCCCTATCCTATTCTAAATTTAAAAAGTTCAAAGCTCTTTTACCTTACCAGCCCTGAAAAGGGCCCTTTGCGGGGCATGCCCCAAAGAATTCAGCTCTTTTGCATGGAAAAAAAACACATACAATACCCCCCCCAACATTACAACCCACCACCCACATACCCCTAATCTAACCCAAACCCTCCTTAAATAAACCTAACACTAAGCCCCTGAAGATCTCCCTACCTTGTCTTCACCTCACCGGGTCCCGATCTGTCCAGAAGAGCCTCCAATGTCTTGATCCAAGCCCAAGCGGGGGGCTGAAGAGTGACGTCCATCCTCGGGCTGAAGTCTGGATCCAAGCGGCGGCTGAAGAAATCCATCATCGGGCTGAAGTCGGAAGACAAGGTAGGGAGATCTTCAGGGGCTTAGTGTTAGGTTTATTTAAGGGGGGTTTGGGTTAGATTAGGGGTATGTGGGTGGTGGGTTGTAATGTTGGGGGGGTATTGTATGTGTTTTTTTTCCATGCAAAAGAGCTGAATTCTTTGGGGCATGCCCCGCAAAGGGCCCTTTTCAGGGCTGGTAAGGTAAAAGAGCTTTGAACTTTTTAAATTTAGAATAGGGTAGGGCATTTTTTTATTTTGGAGGGCTTTGTTATTTTATTAGGGGGCTTAGAGTAGGTGTAATTAGTTTAAAATTGTTGTAATATTTTTCTAATGTTTGTAAATATTTTTTTATTTTTTGTAACTTAGTTCTTTTTTATTTTTTGTACTTTAGTTAGTTTATTTAATTGTATTTATTTGTAGGTATTTTATTTAATTAATTTATTGATAGTGTAGTGTTAGGTTTAATTGTAGATAATTGTAGGTATTTTATTTAATTAATTTATTGATAGTGTAGTGTTAGGTTTAATTGTAACTTAGGTTAGGATTTATTTTACAGGTAATTTTGTAATTATTTTAACTAGGTTATTGTACCTGGTTAAAATAAATACAAAGTTGCCTGTAAAATAAATATTAATCCTAAAATAGCTACAATATAATTATTATTTATATTGTAGCTATATTAGGGTTTATTTTACAGGTAAGTATTTAGATTTAAATAGGAATAATTTATTTAATAAGAGTTAATTTATTTCGTTAGATTTAAATTATATTTAATTTAGGGGGTGTTAGGGTTAGAATTAGCTTTAGGGGTTAAAAAATTTATTAGAGTAGCGGTGAGCTCCGATCGGCAGATTAGGGGTTAATACTTGAAGTTAGGTGTCGGCGATGTTAGGCAGGGCAGATTAGGGGTTAATACTATTTATTATAGGGTTATTGAGGCGGGAGTGAGGTGGATTAGGGGTTAATAACTTTATTATAATAGCGGCGCGGTCCGGTCGGCAGATTAGGGGTTAATAATTGTAGGTAGGTAGCGGCGACGTTGGGGGCGGCATATTAGGGGTTAATAAATATAATATAGGGGTCGGTGGTGTTAGGGGCAGCAGATTAGGGGTTCATAGGGATAACGTAGGTGGCAGCGGTGTGCGGTCGGCAGATTAGGGGTTAAAAAATTTTAATAGAGTGGCGGCGTTGTGGGGGGACCTCAGTTTAGGGGTACATAGGTAGTTTATGGGTGTTAGTGTACTTTAGAGCACAGTAGTTAAGAGCTTTATAAACCGGCGTTAGCCCAGAAAGCTCTTAACTACTGACTTTTTCTGCGGCTGGAGTTTTGTCGTTAGATTTCTAATGCTCACTTCAGCCACGACTCTAAATACCGGCGTTAGAAAGATCCCAATGAAAAGATAGGATACGCAAATGGCGTAGGGGGATCTGCGGTATGGAAAAGTCGTGGCTGCAAAGTGAGCATTAGACCCTTTCCTGACTGACTCTAAATACCAGAGGGCGGTAAAAACCAGCGTTAGGAGCTTCTAACGCTGGTTTTGACGGCTACCGCCCAACTCTAAATCTAGCCGTTTGTATTTTGTAATATTTACAGACTGAATAGTACTGACTATGATTTTTGGAATGCTATTATAACTAAGCTATTTATTTTAACTAGGTACAATACTTATTAAATATTTATTAACTATTTAATAGCTACCTAGCTAAAATAAATACAAATTTACCTGTAAAATAAAAATAAACCTAAGTTCCAATTACACCTAACACTAAACTATAATTAAATTAATTCCCTAAACTAACTACAATTAAATACAATTATCTAAATTACGGAAAAAAAAATAAAAAAATTACAGAAAATAATAAAATAATTAAAAAAATTTTAAACAAATTACACCTAATCTAATCCCCCTAATAAAATAAAATAATAATAAAAAAAAAAATCCCTACCCTATACTAAATTACAAATAGCCCTTAAAAAGGCTTTTTGCGGGGCATTGCCCCAAAGTAATCTGCTCTTTTACCTGTAAAAAAATACAATACCCCCAACATTAAAACCCACACCCCCAACCCTACTCTAAAACCCACCCAATCCCCCCTTAAAAAAACCTAACACTAACTCCTTGAAGATTACCCTACCTTGAGATGTCTTCACCCAAACGGGCAGAAGTGGTCCTCCAGACGGCCAGAAGTCTTCATCCTATCCGGGTAGAAGAGGTCCTCCAGACGGCCAGAAGTCTTCATCCAGACGGCATCTTCTATCTTCATCCATCCGGAGTGGAGCGGGTGCATCTTCAAGACATCTGACGCGGAGCATCCTATTCTTTCCAACGACTAACACTAAATGACGGTACCTTTAAGTGACGTCATCCAAGATGGCATCCCTTGAATTCCGATTGGCTGATAGAATTTGGAATTAAGGTAGAAAAAATCCTATTGGGTGATGCAATCAGCCAATAGGATTGAGCTTGCATTCTATTGGCTGATTGGAACAGCCAATAGAACGCAAGCTCAATCCTATTGGCTGATTGGATCAGCCAATAGGATTTTTTCTATCTTAATTCCGATTGGCTGATAGAATTCTATCAGCCAATCGGAATTGAAGGGACACCATCTTGGATGACGTCACTTAAAGGTACCGTCATTTAGTGTTCGTCATCGGAAGGAAGAGGATGCTCCGCGTCGGATGTCTTGAAGATGGACCACTCCGGATGGATGAAGATAGAAGATGCCATCTGGATGAAGACTTCTGGCCGTCTGGAGGACCTCTTCTGCCCGGATAGGATGAAGACTTCTGGCCATCTGGAGGACCACTTCTGCCCGGTTGGGTGATGACGTCTCAAGGTAGGGTGATCTTCAAGGTGTTAGTATTAGGTTTTTTTAAGGGGAGATTGGGTGGGTTTTAGAGTAGGTTTAGGTGTGTGGGTTTTAATGTTGGGGGTATTGTATTTTTTTTTACAGGTAAAAGAGCTGATTACTTTGGGGCAATGCCCCGCAAAAAGCCCTTTTAAGGGCTATTTGTAATTTAGTATAGGGTAGGGATTTTTATTATTTTGGGGGGCTTTTTTATTTTATTAGGGGGATTAGATTAGGTTTAATTAGTTTAAAAAAATTCTAATTATTTTATTATTTTCTGTAACTTAGTGGGTTTTTTTCGTAATTTAGATAATTGTATTTAATTGTATTTAATTGTAGTTAGTTTAGGGAATTAATTTAATTATAGTGTAGTGTTAGGTGTAATTGTAACTTAGGTTTATTTTTATTTTACAGGTAACTTTGTATTTATTTTAGCTAGGTAGCTATTAAATAGTTAATAACTATTTACTAACTTTTGTACCTAGATAAAATAAATACAAAGTTGCCTGTAAAATAAAAATAAACCCTAAGCTAGCTACAATGTAACTATTAGTTATATTGTAGCTATCTTAGGGTTTATTTTATAGGTAAGTATTTAGTTTTAAAAAGGAATAATTTAGGTAATGATAGGAATATTTATTTAGATTTATTTAAATTATATTTAAGTTAGGGGGTGTTAGGGTTAGGGTTAGACTTAGGTTTAGGGGTTAATATATTTATTATAGTGGCGGCGACATTGGCGGTGGCAGATTAGGGATTAATAAATGTAGTTAGGTGGCAGCGACATAGGGGCGGAAGAGTAGGGGTTAATAAATAAAATGTAGGGTTCAGCGATGTTGGGGGCAGCAGATTAGGGGTTCATAAGTATAATGTAGGTGGCGGTGGTGTCCGGAGCGGCAGATTAGGGGTTAATAATATAAAGCAGGTGTCGGCGATGTCGGGGGCAGCAGATTAGGGGTGTTTAGACTCATGTTAGGGTGTTAGGTGTAGACATAAAATATATTTCCCCATAGAAATCAATGGGGCTGCGTTAAGAGCTGAAAGCTGCTTTTTTGCAGGTTTTTTCAGCCGAATCTGCCCCATTGATTTCTATGGGGAAATCGTGCACAAGCACGTTTAGCCAGCTCTTGCTACCGTAAGCAGCGCTGGTATTGAGGTGAGATGTGGAGCTAAATTTTGCTCTTTGCTCACTTTTCTGCGGCTAACGCTGGGTTTGAATAAACCCGTAATACCAGTGTTGTCTGTAGGTGAGCGGTGAGCTGAAACTGCTCATTAGCCCCGCAAGCCTTACCGACAAAAACTCATAATCTAGCCGTTAGTTAACAATATCCCTTTTCAAAATTGATTTATTAATGTATAGGAAATTATCATTTCTATATTCCCTTCACTTATGTCGCAACCAGAGATCTTTTGGGAGGCAGCGAAAGCCTTCCTCAGAGGGGAGATTAAAGCCTACATGATAAAATGCAAAAAGAAGTTTAGAGCGCGTGAACTCCAGCTTCCTAACGAGGTTAAGAATGCTTATAGGAAATATGTTAACACACCTATTGAAAAATTCTGGGAGAAATACAAGGCAGCTCGACAGGATAGGGATCCTTTCTTGAAACAAAAAATGACTAATGAAGAAACTAGAATTAATGCTATATACAAGTGGTATCACGGCAAATCAGTGAAATACTTATCCAGACTTGATAAGGCCAAAAAAATAAAATAATATGATTGAAGACAATATAGATGGAAGCAATAACTTTACAGAACTTATAGACATAAAGAAGGTCTTTTTTCTTTAGCTATTACCAAAATATCTATACGCCAAAAAATATTGATAAAGTTAATAAGATCTTTTGGAATAAGATTGCTACACCTAAAATTCCCCTCTGTCAATTAGATTTAATACATGCCCCCAATTACACCTGATGAAGTGCTGGAGGCTATAGACGCCGCTAAACTTAGTAAAGCCCCTGGGCCAGACCAACTACCAGCTGAGCTCTACAAGATCCTTATAACAGAGATTTCTACTACTTTAACCAATCTATTCAATGACTATTATATCAAAAAACAAGTAATATTTAAATAGTTCTCAGCGTCAATTATAACTTTAATTTATAAAAAAGACAAGAATCCTTCAGACCCTGGGTCATATAGACCTATCTCATTATTAAACACAGACTACAAATTAATCACTTCTATTATAGCCAATAGACTTAGAATATCGCTAAATGAAATTATCCATGAAGATCAGTCTGGATTTATGGTTGGGAGATCCCCAACTAAAAATATACGTAGAACATACAGTGGGGCAAAAAAGTATTTAGTCAGCCACCAATTGTGCAAGTTCTCCCACTTAAGAAGATGAGAGAGGCCTGTAATTTTCATCATAGGTATACCTCAACTATGAGAGACAAAATGTGGAAACAAATCCAGACAATCACATTGTCTGATTTGGAAAGAATTTATTTGCAAATTATGGTGGAAAATAAGTATTTGGTCAATATCAAAAGTTAATCTCAATACTTTGTTATATATCCTTTGTTTGCAATGACAGAGGTCAAATGTTTTCTGTAAGTCTTCACAAGATTGTCACAAACTAATGCTGGTATGTTGGCCCATTCCTGCATGCAGATCTCCTCTAGAGCAGTGATGTTTTAGGGCTGTCGATGGGCAACACTGACTTTCAACTCCTTCCAAAGGTTTTCTATGGGGTTGAGATCTGGAGGCTGGCTAGGCCACTCCAGGACCTTAAAATGCTTCTTACGAAGCCACTCCTTCGTTGCCCGGGCGGTGTGTTTGGGATCATTGTCATGCTGAAAGACCCAGCCACATTTCATCTTCAATGCCCTTGCTGATGGACCAAGGTTTGCACTAAAAATCTCACGATACATGGCCCCATTCATTCTTTCATGTACATGGATCAGTTGTCCTGTTCCCTTTGCAGAGAAACAGCCCCAAAACATGATGTTGCCACCCCCATGCGGTACAGTAGGTATGGTGTTCTTTGGTTGCAACTCAGCGACGAGTTGTGTTTCTACCAAACAGTTCTACTTTGGTTTCATCTGACCATATGACATTCTCCCAATCCGCTTCTGTATCATCCAAATGCTCTCTAGCATACTTCAGATGGGCCCGGGCATGTACTGGCTTAAGCAGGGGGACACGTCTGGCACTGCAGGATCTGAGTCCCTGGCGGCGTAGTGTTTTACTGATGGTAGCCTTTTTTATGTTGGTCCCAGCTCTCTGCAGGTCATTCACTAGGTTCCCCTGTGTGGTTCTGGGATGTTTGCTCACTGTTCTTGTGATCACTTTGACCACACGGGGTGAGATCTTGCGTGGAGCCCCAGATCGAGGGAGATTATCAGTTGTCTTGTATGTCTTCTATTTTCTAATTATTGCTCCCACAGTTGATTTCTTCACACCAAGCTGCTTGCCTATTGCAGATTCAGTCTTCCCAGCCTGGTGCAGGTCTACAATTTTGTTTCTGGTGTCCTTCGACAGCTCTTTGGTCTTCAACATAGTGGAGTTTGGAGTGTGACTGTTTGAGGTTGTGGACAGGTGTCTTTTATATTGATAACAAGTTCAAACAGGTGCCATTAATACAAGTAATGAGTGGAGGACAGAGGAGCCTCTTAAAGAAGAAGATACAGGTCTGCGAGAGCCAGAAATCTTGCTTGTTTGTAGGTGACCAAATACTTATTTTCCACCATAATATGCAAATAAATTATTTCCAAATCAGACAATGTGATTGCCTGGATTTGTTTCCACATTTTGTCTCTTGTAGTTGAGGTATACCTATGATGAAAATTACAGGCCTCTCTCATCTTCTTAAGTGGGAGAACTTGCACAATTGGTGGCTGACTAAATTCTTTTTTGCCCCACTGTACTTAATTGTAGAATATTTTTGGAATAAATTACACAAAAATAAAATCTAAACAAGATTTTGCTTTTGTTTTAATTGACGCTGAGAAAGCCTTTGATTCAATAATCTGGGATCATTTATACTCCTCTCTGTTAAATTTTGGCTTTTTAGGTAATATATTAACTTTTACCATCTTTAATTGTCCCATATCTTCTATTCTAACTAATGGTAGTTCTACACTTTTTTCAGTCTGAATAAGGGAACTAGACAGGGTTGTCCACTCTCTCCTCTTCTTTTTAAGGTCGCCATTGAACCCTTAGCAATTCTTCTCAGACAAGAACTACAGGGAATTAGTTTAGGAAATCAGACATTTGTTATATCTTTTTACGCGGATGATCTATTATTATTTCAAAAACACAAAAAAATATATCCCTAAAACCCTTAAAATTCTTGATCTTTTTAGTTCCTTTTCTGGCTATAAAATAAATATAGATAAAGCTGAAGTGGCTTGGATTCATAAAAATAAAGATAGTTATGCTCAATATAATTTTAAAGAAGTAGAAAGCTTTAGATAATTGGGAATAATCTTACAAAAAGATCCAAATATGTGGAATAAACTTAATAACCTTTTTTTTTCTAATGCAATCGCTAAAGTCCATAGATGGAGCTGTTTTTCCCATTTCACTGTCTGCAAAAATAATGATTATTAAGATCATTCTTTTCCCACAAATAATATATATTATGAATAACTTACCTCTGTTTATTATAAAGAAAGATGTTAAGAACTTTAATAGGGAATGTGCTAAATTCATTTGGAAAAGTAAAAGGCATGTTCTATCTATAGCTTAACTTACTCAGTTGACAGATGTTTGTGGCATCTCTCTCCCTGATGTTAGATCATACAATATTACAATACTTGCCAGATGTGTGGTAGACTGGCTTTTGTCTTATGATCATTTAACTAATTCTACCATGGAGGAAAATTTAATTTTTCCTTTCTCCCTTAAAGCTTTTTTGCACTGCTTCCACTCACAGCTTCCAGAAAATATCAAGACAATGTCTGGTCTATATATGGTTAAGGCAGGGCAGAGAACTTGTATGACCTTGAACATTAATTAATCTTGTTTGCTACCTATTAGAGGTAATCCTGAGTTTCTTCCAGGGACACAGTCTGAGATATTCAATATATGGGCCCAAAAAGATTTGATTACCATAAAACAGACTCTGGAGGGGTCTTGTAGAATGAGAACTTTTGATAGTATATCCACAGAATTCAATATATCTAATAACAATTTTTATGCATACCTCCAACTGCGTCATTTCATTAGCAAGAAAATACAATCAGTCCAGATAGATAGATAGATAGATGTTTTAGTAAAATAGATGATTTATATATATCTTTACATGGAGGGCAATCAGTCAATCTCATTATTATATAAAATACTTTTGGAAAAACAAGGTGAACTACATTTGAATAAGATTTTTTTTCTACTGGGCAAGGTGTTTTGAGGATATGGATATTGACATGATACAATCTGGTATTAAATATGTTTGTGAGGCGCCAATTTTTTCCTCCTGGAAAGAATCACATATGGCTAGATTTAGAGTTTTGTCGGTAACGCTGGCTTTTTTCTGGCTGCACCTTTAAAATAACTCTGGTATTGAGAGTCCACAGAATGGCTGCGTTAGGCTCCAAAAAAGGAGCGTAGAGCATATTTAACGCCACTGCAAATCTCGATACCAGAGTTGCTTACGGACGCGGCCAGCCTCAAAAACGTGCTCGTGCACGATTCCCCCATAGGAAACAATAGGGCTGTTTGAGCTGAAAAAAAACCTAACACCTGCAAAAAAGCCGCGTTCAGCTCCTAACGCAGCCCCATTGTTTGCTATGGGGAAACACTTCCTGCACCTAACACTCTAACATGTACCCCGAGTCTAAACACCCCTAGCCTTACACTTATTAACCCCTAATCTGCCGCCCCCGCTATCGCTGACCCCTGCATATTATTATTAACCCCTAATCTGCCGCTCCGTAAACCGTCGCTACTTACATTATCCCTATGTACCCCTAATCTGCTGCCCCTAACACCGCCGACCCCTATATTATATTTATTAACCCCTAATCTGCCCCCCACAACGTCGCCTCCACCTGCCTACACTTATTAGCCCCTAATCTGCCGAGCGGACCGCATCGCTATTATAATAAAGTTATTAACCCCTAATCCGCCTCACTAACCCTATAATAAATATTATTAACCCCTAATCTGCCCTCCCTAACATCGCCGACACCTAACTTCAATTATTAACCCCTAATCTGCCGACCTAATCTCGCCGCTATGCTAATAAATGTATTAACCCCTAAAGCTAAGTCTAACCCTAATACTAACACCCCCCTAAATTAAATATAATTTTAATCTAACGAAATTAATTAACTCTTATTAAATAAATTATTCCTATTTAAAGCTAAATAGTTACCTGTAAAATAAATCCTAATATAGCTACAATATAAATTATAATTATATTATAGCTATTTTAGGATTAATATTTATTTTACAGGTAACTTTGTATTTATTTTAACCAGGTACAATAGCTATTAAATAGTTAAGAACTATTTAATAGCTAAAATAGTTAAAATAATTACAAATTTACCTGTAAAATAAATCCTAACCTAAGTTACAATTAAACCTAACACTGCACTATCAATAAATTAATTAAATAAAATACCTATAATTATCTACAATTAAACCTAACACTACACTATCAATAAATAAATTAAATACAATTCCTACAAATAAATACAATGAAATAAACTAACTAAAGTACAAAAAATAAAAAAGAACTAAGTTACAAAAAATAAAAAAATATTTACAAACATTAGAAATATATTACAACAATTTTAAACTAATTACACCTACTCTAAGCCCCCTAATAAAATAACAAAGCCCCCCAAAATAAAAAAATGCCCTACCCTATTCTAAATTACTAAAGTTCAAAGCTCTTTTACCTTACCAGCCCTGAACAGGGCCCTTTGCGGGGCATGCCCCAAGAAGTTCAGCTCTTTTGCCTGTAAAAAAAAACATACAATACCCCCCCCCAACATTACAACCCACCACCCACATACCCCTAATCTAACCCAAAACCCCCTTAAATAAACCTAACACTAAGCCCCTGAAGATCTCCCTACCTTGAGTCGTCTTCACCCAGCCGAGCCAAATTCTTCATCCAAGCGGGGCAGAAGAGGTCTTCCATCCGATTGAAGTCTTCATCCAAGAGGCATCTTCTATCGTCATCCATCCGGAGCGGAGCGGCAGCATCCTGAAGACCTCCAACGCGGAACATCCATCCTGGCCGACGACTGAACGACGAATGACGGTTCCTTTAAATGATGTCATCAAAGATGGCGTCCCTCGAATTCTGATTGGCTGATAGGATTCTATCAGCCAATCGGAATTTAGGTAGGAATATTCTGATTGGCTGATGGAATCAGCCAATCAGAATCAAGTTCAATCCGATTGGCTGATCCAATCAGCCAATCAGATTGAGCTCGCATTCTATTGGCTGTTCCGATCAGCCAATAGAATGCGAGCTCAATCTGATTGGCTGATTGGATCAGCCAATCGGATTGAATATGATTCTGATTGGCTGATTCCATCAGCCAATCAGAATATTCCTACCTTAATTCTGATTGGCGGATAGAATTCTATCAGCCAATCGGAATTCGAGGGACGCCATCTTGGATGACATCATTTAAAGGAACCGTCATTCTTCGTTCAGTCGTCGGCCAGGATGGATGTTCCACGTCGGAGGTCTTCAGGATGCTGCCGCTCCGCTCCGGATGGATGACGATAGAAGATGCCTCTTGGATGAAGACTTCAATCGGATGGAAGACCTCTTCTGCCCCGCTTGGATGAAGACTTCTGCCGGATGGAGGACCTCTTCTTGCTCCGCTTTGATGAAGAATTTGGCTCGGCTGGGTGAAGACGACTCAAGGTAGGGAGATCTTCAGGGGCTTAGTGTTAGGTTTATTTAAGGGGGTTTTGGGTTAGATTAGGGGTATGTGGGTGGTGGGTTGTAATGTTGGGGGGGTATTGTATGTTTTTTTTTATAGGCAAAAGAGCTGAACTTCTTGGGGCATGCCACGCAAAGGGCCCTGTTCAGGGCTGGTAAGGTAAAAGAGCTTTGAACTTTAGTAATTTAGAATTGGGTAGGGCATTTTTTTATTTTGGGGGGCTTTGTTATTTTATTAGGGGGCTTAGAGTAGGTGTAATTAGTTTACAATTGTTGTAAAATATTTCTAATGTTTGTAAATATTTTTTTATTTTTTGTAACTTAGTTCTTTTTTATTTTTTGTACTTTAGTTAGTTTATTTCATTGTATTTATTTGTAGGAATTGTATTTAATTTATTTATTGATAGTGTAGTGTTAGGTTTAATTGTAACTTAGGTTAGGATTTATTTTACAGGTAAATTTGTAATTATTTTAACTATTTAAGCTATTAAATAGTTCTTAACTATTTAATAGCTATTGTACCTGGTTAAAATAAATACAAAGTTACCTGTAAAATAAATATTAATCCTAAAATAGCTATAATATAATTATAATTTATATTGTAGCTATATTAGGGTTTATTTTACAGGTAAGTATTTAGCTTTAAATAGGAATAATTTATTTAATAAGAGTTAATTAATTTCGGGGGGTGTTAGGTTAGATTTAGCTTTAGGGGTTAATACATTTATTAGAATAGCGGTGAGCTCCAGTCGGCAGATTAGGAGTTAATAATTGAAGTTAGGTGTCGGCGATGTTAGGGAGGGCAGATTAGGGGTTAATACTATTTTTTATAGGGTTAGTGAGGCGGATTAGGGGTTAATAACTTTATTATAGTAGCGGTGCGGTCCGCTCTGCAGATTAGGGGTTAATAAGTGTAGGCAGGTGGAGGCGACGTTGAGGGGGGCAGATTAAGGGTTAATAAATATAATATAGGGGTCGGCGGTGTTAGGGGCAGCAGATTAGGGGTACATAGCTATAATGTAGGTGGCGGCGCTTTGCGGTCGGCAGATTAGGGGTTAATTATTGTAGGTAGTTGGCTGCGACGTTGTGGGGGGCAGATTAGGGGTTAATAAATATAATATAGGGGTAATATAGGGGCAGCAGATTAGGGGTACATAAGTATAACGTAGGTGGCGGTCGGCAGATTAGGGGTTAAAAAAAATTAATCGAGTGTCGCGATGTGGGGGGACCTCGGTTTAGGGGTACATAGGTAGTTTATGGGTGTTAGTGTACTTTAGAGCACAGTAGTTAAGAGCTTTATGAACCGGCGTTAGCCCAGAAAGCTCTTAACTACTGACTTTTTTCTGCGGCTGGAGTTTTGTCGTTAGATTTCTAACGCTCACTTCAGCCACGACTCTAAATACCGGAGTTAGAAAGATCCCATTGAAAAGATAGGATACGCAAATAACGTAAGGGGATCTGCGGTATGGAAAAGTCGCGGCTGAAAAGTGAGCGTTAGACCCTTTTTTGAATGACTCCAAATACCGGCGGTAGCCTAAAACCAGCGTTAGGAGCCTCTAACGCTGGTTTTCACGGCTCCAAATCTAGGCCATATAAAGCTAATTAACAATGCATATAATACGCCAACTAGACTCGCTAAATGGTCACATACAAGTTAGGGCAGTTGCTATTGGTGTAATTTCCCTGCAGCTGATTCTCTCCACTGTTTTTGGTTCTGTCCAAAAATTATACAGTTTTGGCAGAAAATACATTTCTGGCTTAATAAAGTTTTACATTATAAGTTTATTATAGAACCAAAATACATTTTTTTTCTCTATAAGGGTGTGGATGTCCCAGACTGTAATTCAATTAATACCTCCATTATTATTGGTCACAATCGGATTCTAAAAAAAAAGGGAAAAACAGGACAACCCCTCCGTTCGGGGCATTCACTCAGGCAATAAAATCTCAAATTATTATTGAACAATATAATATATCTATCTCTATGCTTACTAAGCAATTCCACAGGACAACCTATTTTGAAAGTTTAATTTTAAGTGATGTTTTTCTAGTATCATGGTACTAAAAGCCTCTTCTTTTTTTTCTTTTTTTTTGACCAGGTTGGATTGTGAAAGGGTTTGGGAGGCAGAGTTGCAGTCCCCACTTTTTTCTGTTTTCTTTCTGTGTGTTTAATAAGATAGTCTCTGAGAGAGATAAAACACCAAGACTTCTACAAAAAGTGATCACTTTTTATCTTTGTGACTCTATATTATGGTAACAAAACCCGGTAAATATCAACTGTTTTTTGCCCCATTGCATGACCAAAGCTTTGCATTGTCACTGATTATTGTACATGGAAATGTATGTATAATGCTTGAAGTTTTTTCTGTTATTTGGTAAGAAACCTTAGTCAGTATTCAGTATTAACTGGGTCTTACTCTCATTGCATGACCAAGATTTTTCGTTGTCGTTGATCACTGTACACTGATGTGTATGTATTACGCTTGAATTTTCTTTTGTTTCCTGAGTTGTTTTATTTTGTTTTGACACTGGAATTGTATGACATCTTGGAAAATAAATACTGTGACCTAGATTTGGAGTTTGGCGTTAGCCGTGAAAACCAGCGTTAGAGGCTCCTAACGCTGGTTTTAGGCTACCGCCGGTATTTGGAGTCACTCAAAATTGGGTCTAACGCTCACTTTTCAGCTGCGACTTTTCCATACCGCAGATCCCCTTACGTCAATTGCGTATCCTATCTTTTCAATAGGATTTTTATAACTCCGGTATTTAGAGTCGTTTCTGAAGTGAGCGTTAGACATCTAACGACAAAACTCCAGCCGCAGGAAAAAAGTCAGTAGTTAAGAGCTTTCTGGGCTAACGCCGGTTTCTAAAGCTCTTAACTACTGTACTCTAAAGTACACTAACACCCATAAACTACCTATGTACCCCTAAACCGAGGTCACCCCACATCGCCGACACTCAAATACATTTTTTAACCCCTAATCTGCCGACCGCCACCTACGTTATCCTTATGTACCCCTAATCTGCTCCCCCTAACACCGCCGACCCCTGTATTATATTTATTAACCCCTAATCTGCCCCCCTCAACGTCGCCTCCATCTGCCTACACTTATTAACCCCTAATCTGCCGACCGCAAAGCGCCGCCACCTACGTTATCCTTATGTACCCCTAATCTGCTGCCCCTAACACCGCCGACCCCTATATTATATTTATTAACCCCTAATCTGCCCCCCACAACGTCGCCTCCACCTGCCTACACTTATTAACCCCTAATCTGCCGAGCGGACCTGAGCGCTACTATAATAAAGTTATTAACCCCTAATCCGCATCACTAACCCTATAATAAATAGTATTAACCCCTAATCTGCCCTCCCTAACATCGCCGACACCTAACTTCAATTATTAACCCCTAATCTGCCTACTGGAGCTCACCGCTACTCTAATAAATGTATTAACCCCTAAAGCTAAGTCTAACCCTAACACTAACACCCCCCTAAGTTAAATATAATTTACATCTAACGAAATTAATTAACTCTTATTAAATAAATTATTCCTATTTAAAGATAAATACTTACCTGTAAAATAAATCCTAATATAGCTACAATATAAATTATAATTATATTATAGCTATTTTAGGATTAATATTTATTTTACAGGTAACTTTGTATTTATTTTAACCAGGTACAATAGCTATTAAATAGTTAAGAACTATTTAATAGCTAAAATAGTTAAAATAATTACAAAATTACCTGTAAAATAAATACTAACCTAAGTTACAATTAAACCTAACACTACACTATCAATAAATTAATTAAATAAACTACCTACAATTACCTACAATTAACCTAACACTACACTAACAATAAATTAATTAAATACAATTCCTACAAATAAATACAATTAAATAAACTAGCTAAAGTACAAAAAATAAAAAAGAACTGTTACAAAAAATAAAAAAATATTTACAAACATAAGAAAAATATTACAACAATTTTAAACTAATTACACCTACTCTAAGCCCCCTAATAAAACAACAAAGCCCCCCAAAATAAAAAATGCCCTACCCTATTCTAAATTACTAAAGTTAAAAGCTCTTTTACCTTACCAGCCCTGAACAGGGCCCTTTGCGGGGCATGCCCCAAGAAGTTCAGCTCTTTTGCCTGTAAAAAAAAACACATACAATACCCCCCCTAACATTGCAACCCACCACCCACATACCCCTAATCTAACCCAAACCCCCTTAAATAAACCTAACACTAAGCCCCTGAAGATCATCCTACCTTGTCTTCACCTCACCGGGTATCACCGATCCGTCCTGGCTCCGATATCTTCATCCAACCCAAGCGGGGGCTAGACATCCACTGAAGACGTCCAGAAGAGGGTCCAAAGTCTTCATCCTATCCGGGAAGAAGAGGCGATCCGGACCGGCAACCATCTTGATCCAAGCGGCATCTTCTATCTTCATCCGATGACGACCGGCTCCATCCTGAAGACCTCCACCGCGGACCCATCTTCTTCCGGCGACGTCCAACTGAAGAATGACGGTTCCTTTAAGGGACATCATCCAAGATGGCGTCCCTCGAATTCCGATTGGCTGATAGGATTCTATCAGCCAATCGGAATTAAGGTAGGAATATTCTGATTGGCTGATGGAATCAGCCAATCAGAATCAAGTTCAATCCGATTGGCTGATCCAATCAGCCAATCAGATTGAGCTCGCATTCTATTGGCTGATCGGAACAGCCCCAGAAGATCTTCCTACCTTGTCTTCACCCTACCAGGTTCACCGATCCGTCCTGAAGAGCTCCTCCGATGTCCTGATCCAAGCCCAAGCGGGGGGCTGAAGAGGTCCATGATCCGGCTGAAGTCTTCATCCAAGCGGGAGCTGAAGAGGTCCATATCCGGATGAAGTCTTCTATCAACGGCATCTTCAATCTTCTTTCTTCCGGATCCATCTTGCAGACCTCCGACGCGGAACATCCTCTTCTCCCGACGCCTACTAGCCGAATGACGGTTCCTTTAAGGGACGTCATCCAAGATGGCGTCCCTCAAATTCCGATTGGCTGATAGGATTCTATCAGCCAATCGGAATTAAGGTAGGAATATTCTGATTCGCTGATGGAATCAGCCAATCAGAATCAAGATCAATCCGATTGGCTGATCCAATCAGCCAATCAGATTGAGCTCGCATTCTATTGGCTGATCGGAACAGCCAATAGAATGCAAGCTCAATCTGATTGGCTGATCGAATCAGCCAATCGGATTGAACTTGATTCTGATTGGCTGATTCCATCAGCCAATCAGAATATTCCTACCTTAATTCCGATTGGCTGATAGAATCCTATCAGCCAATCGGAATTCGAGGGACGCCATCTTGGATGACGTCCCTTAAAGGAACCGTCATTCTTCAGTTGGACGTCGCCGGAAGAAGATGGGTCCGCGGTGGAGGTCTTCAGGATGGAGCCGGTCGTCATCGGATGAAGATAGAAGATGCCGCTTGGATCAAGATGGTTGCCGGTCTGGATCGCCTCTTCTTCCCGGATAGGATGAAGACTTTGGACCCTCTTCTGGACTTCTTCAGTGGATGTCTAGCCCCCGCTTGGGTTGGATGAAGATATCGGAGCCAGGACGGATCGGTGATACCCGGTGAGGTGAAGACAAGGTAGGATGATCTTCAGGGGCTTAGTGTTAGGTTTATTTAAGGGGGGTTTGGGTTAGATTAGGGGTATATGGGTGGTGGGTTGTAATGTTGGGGGGGGTATTGTATGGTTTTTTTTACAGGCAAAAGAGCTGAACTTCTTGGGGCATGCCCCACAAAGGGCCCTGTTCAGGGCTGGTAAGGTAAAAGAGCTTTTAACTTTAGTAATTTAGAATAGGGTAGGGCATTTTTTATTTTGGGGGGCTTTGTTGTTTTATTAGGGGGCTTAGAGTAGGTGTAATTAGTTTAAAATTGTTGTAATATTTTTCTTATGTTTGTAAATATTTTTTTATTTTTTGTAACTTAGTTCTTTTTTATTTTTTGTACTTTAGATAGTTTATTTCATTGTAGTTATTTTTAGGTATTGTATTTAATTTATTTATTGATAGTGTAGTGGTAGGTTTAATTGTAGATAATTATAGGTATTTTATTTAATTAATTTATTGATAGTGTAGTGTTAGGTTTAATTGTAACTTAGGTTAGGATTTATTTTACAGGTAATTTTGTTATTATTTTAACTAGGTAACTATTAAATAGTTCTTAACTATTTAATAGCTATTGTACCTGGTTAAAATAATTACAAAGTTGCCTGTAAAATAAATATTAATCCTAAAATAGTTACAATGTAATTATAATTTATATTGTAGCTATATTAGGATTTATTTTACAGGTAAGTATTTAGCTTTAAATAGGAATAATTTATTTAATAAGAGTTAATTAATTTCGTTAGATTAAAATTATATTTAATTTAGGGGGGTGTTAGTGTTAGACTTAGCTTTAGGGGTTAATACATTTATTATAGTAGCGGTGAGCTCCGGTCAGCAGATTAGGGGTTAATGTTCGAAGTTAGGTGTCGGCGATGTTAGGGAGGGCAGATTAGGGGTTAATACTATTTATTATAGGGTTAGTGATGCGGATTAGGGGTTAATAACTTTATTATAGTAGCGCTCAGGTCTGCTCGGCAGATTAGGGGTTAATAAATATAATATAGGGGTCGGCGGTGTTAGGGGCAGCAGATTAGGGGTACATAAGGATAATGTAAGTAGCGGCGGTTTACGGAGCGGCAGATTAGGGGTTAAAAATAATATGCAGGGGTCAGCGATAGCGGGGGCGGCAGATTAGGGGTTAATAAGTGTAAGGCTAGGGGTGTTTAGACTCGGGGTACATGTTACGGTGTTAGGTGCAGACGTAGGAAGTGTTTCCCCATAGCAAACAATGGGGCTGCGTTAGGAGCTGAACGCGGCTTTTTTGCAGGTGTTAGGTTTTTTTTCAGCTCAAACAGCCCCATTGTTTCCTATGGGGGAATCGTGCACGAGCACGTTTTTGAGGCTGGCCGCTTGCGTAAGCAACTCTGGTATCGAGAGTTGAAGCTGCGTTAAAAATGCTCTACGCTCCTTTTTTGGAGCCTAACGCAGCCTTTTTGTGGACTCTCAATACCAGAGTTATTTTTATGGTGCGGCCAGAAAAAAGCCGGCGTTAGCTACGCTGGTCGTTACCGACAAAACTCTAAATCTAGGCCAAAGTGTTTAAGAAAACTAATGTGAGGAAGAAATATCTATCTGATTAAAATACAGTTTTAGACTTTGTGAAGAACACTTTCTTCTTTTTTGTTCAGTCCACCTTTAACTTAGGGCTCGACCAACATTTTGATCTTCAACAACGTTCAGTTCCTTCAGTAGCTTACTTATTTTCATCTATTTTGGCACCAAAGCCTCCTGAACCAAGAGAGGAACCTATCCCCTCTTTATTTATTCATCCTTCACTCCACAGTGCCTACATACATACTTGTACCTACAGACCTTTCCCCATCACATCTTATGTCATTGAATTCCCAGCAATCTTTCATGCTGGTCCTATCCACATTAGCCCCACCCACCAATTGAGAAGAACTACCTGCAATTTAAAGTAGCCAATCACAGTGTTAACAACCATAAACATATATTAATTCAAATACTGATTCACACACACAGAGAAATACATATGAAAAGTGTACAATGTACATATTAGGCAGTATTGTGTTACATGTTACTTACCCCATGGAGCCAATCGTGATTGGAGTGGTGACTGATGACGTGAATGGCGTGCCTTTTCGGTTTTCTCAAAATATAGTATCTAATTATTTTAGATTATTTAATATTGATTTGTATAATTTCAAAGTAACACAATACTGCCTAATATGCACATTGTACACTTTTCAATATATATTTCTCTATGTGTGTGATATCAGTATTTGAATTATTTTATGGTTGTTAACACTGTGATTTGCTAGTTTAAAATGCAGGCAGTTCTTCTCAATTTGTGGGTGGAACTACACTGACACTTTTGTTGTCACTTACATTCTGTCCCAAGAAGGGGTGAAGACCCCGAAACGTCCCACTTTTGAATTGCATAAGGTGGAAGGTGAGTGTGCTTCTCCAATGCATTTATAGTTTTATATATATATACTACAGATAGCTTCAGGTATTTGATATTTGCGATATATTTTTAATCTACACATTGTGATAGTTTTTTATATATGTATCTGTTTATTTTTTATATTTAATTATTTTTTCAATCCCCCCTATATTATTCATCAGTCCAATAGTGTGACTTTTTGTATTATATGTGTCTTATTATAGATACAGTGATTAGCTCTTTTTACTAAGCGCCTCCATATTTTACCTTCTCTTGGTTTTATATATATATATATATATATATATATATATATATATATATACAGTAAATACACACACACACACACACATATATATATATATATATATATATATATATATATATATATGGAGTGCAGAATTATTAGGCAAATGTTTTGACCACATCATCCTCTTTATGCATGTTGTCTTACTCCAAGCTGTATAGGCTCGAAAGCCTACTATCAATTAAGCATATTAGGTGATGTGCATCTCTGTAATGAGAAGGGGTGTGGTCTAATGACATCAACACCCTATATCAGGTGTGCATAATTATTAGGCAACTTCCTTTCCTTTGGCAAAATGGGTCAAAAGAAGGACTTGACTGGCTCAGAAAAGTCAAAAATAGTGAGATATCTTGCAGAGGGATGCAGCACTCTTAAAATTGCAAAGCTTCTGAAGCGTGATCATCGAACAATCAAGTGTTTCATTCAAAATAGTCAACAGGGTCGCAAGAAGCGTGTGGAAAAACCAAGGCGCAAAATAACTGCCCATGAACTGAGAAAAGTCAAGCGTGCAGCTGCCAAGATGCCACTTGCCACCAGTTTGGCCATATTTCAGAGCTGCAACATCACTGGAGTGCCCAAAAGCACAAAGTGTGCAATACTCAGAGACATGGCCAAGGTAAGAAAGGCTGAAAGACGACCACCACTGAACAAGACACACAAGCTGAAATGTCAAGACTGGGCCAAGAAATATCCCAAGACTGATTTTTCTAAGGTTTTATGGACTGATGAAATGAGAGTGAGTCTTGATGGGCCAGATGAATGGGCCCGTGGCTGGATTGGTAAAGGGCAGAGAGCTCCAGTCCGACTCAGACGCCAGCAAGGTGGAGGTGGAGTACTGGTTTGGGCTGGTATCATCAAAGATGAGCTTGTGGGGCCTTTTCGGGTTGAGGATGGAGTCAAGCTCAACTCCCAGTCCTACTGCCAGTTTCTGGAAGACACCTTCTTCAAGCAGTGGTACAGGAAGAAGTCTGCATCCTTCAAGAAAAACATGATTTTCATGCTGGACAATGCTCCATCACACGCGTCCAAGTACTCCACAGCGTGGCTGGCAAGAAAGGGTATAAAAGAAGAAAATCTAATGACATGGCCTCCTTGTTCACCTGATCTGAACCCCATTGAGACCCTGTGGTCCATCATCAAATGTGAGATTTACAAGGAGGGAAAACAGTACACCTCTCTGAACAGTGTCTGGGAGGCTGTGGTTGCTGCTGCACGCAATGTTGATGGTGAACAGATCAAAACACTGACAGAATCCATGAATGGCAGGCTTTTGAGTGTCCTTGCAAAGAAAGGTGGCTATATTGGTCACTGATTTGTTTTTGTTTTGTTTTTGAATGTCAGAAATGTATATTTGTAAATGTTGAGATGCTATATTGGTTTCACTGGTAAAAATAAATAATTGAAATGGGTATATATTTGTTTTTTGTTAAGTTGCCTAATAATTATGCACAGTAATAGTCACCTGCACACACAGATATCCCCCTAAAATATCTAAAACTAAAAACAAACTAAAAACTACTTCCAAAAATATTCAGCTTTGATATTAATGAGTTTTTTGGGTTCATTGAGAACATGGTTGTTGTTCAATAATAAAATGAATCCTCAAAAATACAACTTGCCTAATAATTCTGCACTCCCTGTATATATATATACATACACACACAATCTAAAGTTTGGGGTCACTTAGACATTTCCTTACCATGAAAATATACATTATATGAGTTTGAATTGTAAATATAGTAATTGAAAAGGTTAGAAATAATTAATTTTAAGTGAAATAAAAATTGCTTTCCTCAAAGAATCCTCCATGTGCAGCTATTATATTCTTGCAGACCTTTGGCATTTCAGTTGCCAATTTGGTGAGGTAATCTGAAAAGATTTCAATCCAGGCTTCCTGAATCACCTTCTGCAAGTTGTACTGGCTTGATGGGCACTTCTTAAGTACCATATGGTCAATCTGCTCCCACAACAGCTTAATAGGATTAAGATCTGGTGACTCCATTAAAGACAGAATACCAGCTGACTTCTTCCCTAAATAGTTCTTGCATAGTTTGTAGCTGAGCTTTGGGTCATTGCTCTGGCTCCAATCAAGCACCATCTACAGGGTATGGAATGGTATTGCAAAATGGAGTGATAGCCTTTCTTCTTCAAGGTTCCTTTTACCCTGTAAAACTCTCCCAATTTACTACCACCAAAGCATCACATTGCCTCCACCATGCTTGACAGATGGCGTCAAGCACTCCTCCGGCATCTTTTCATTTAGCCTGCGTCTCATGGATGTTCTTCTATAGGATCCGAAAACCTCAAACTTAGATTCATCTGTCCATAACACTTTTCTCCAATCTTCCTCTGTCCAGTGTCTGTGTTCTTTTGCCCATCTTAAGCTTTCCTTTTTATTGGCCAGTCTGCGATTTGGCTTTTTCCTTGCAATTCTGCCTAGAAGGCCAGCATCCCGGAGTCACCTCTTCACTGTTGTTGTTGACACTGGTATTTTGTGGGTACTATTAAATGAAGCTGCCAGTTGAGGACCTGTGATGTGTCTGTTTCTCAAATTAGACCCTCTAATGTATTTGTCCTCTTGCTCAGTTATGCACCGGGGCTTCCATCTTCTCTTTCTATTCAGGTTACAGGCAGTTTGCGCTGTTTTGTGAAGGGAGTAGTACACAGCAATGTATGAGATATTCTGTTTCTTGGCAATTTCTTGCATTGAATAGCCTTCATTTTTTATAACAAAAATAGACTGACAAGCCATCTTGAGCCTATAATCGAACCAATTGCTGATGCTCCATATACTCAACTAGTCCAATGAAGGCCAGTTTTATTGCTTTTTTTAATCAGCACAACAGTTTTCAGCTGTGCTAACATAATTTCAAAAGGGTTTTCTAATGATCAATTAGCCTTTTTAAATGATAAACTTGGATAAGCAAACACAACGTGCCATTGGAACACAGGACAAATGGGTTTCTGTATGCTATGTAGATATTCCATTAAAAATCAAAGCCGTTTTCAGATACAATAGTCATTTACAACATTAACAATGTCTACACTGTATTTATGATGAATTTGATGTTATTTTAATGGAAATATTCTTCTATTCGAAAGGAAAAGCAAATGTTTTTGTCTAAGTGACCACAAACTTTTTAACACGTATGTATGTATAGGTGTGTGTGTGTGTGTGTGTATATATATATATTTATATATATATATATATATATATATATATATATATGTGTGTGTGTGTATATATATATATATATATATATATATATATATATATATATATATACACATACACAAAGTTTGAGGTATGCACTTGCTCTCTATAGTGGTAGCCCAGAGGCTGACTGCAGGCAAATTTGGTCTAACATTTGTAATGGTTTCTCATTTGGATATTGTAATATTATTTTATAGTAAACTAATAAAACAACATCCATTTTAGAGTGTGTGTGTGTCTCTCTCCCTCTCTCTCTTGCTATATATATATATATACAGGCATACCTCGTTTTATTGCGCTTTGCTTAATTGCGTTTCACAGATTGCTCTTTTTACAAATTGAAGGTTTGTGGCAACCCTGACTATCTGTGCCATTTTTTCCAAAATATATACACATATAAACACCTGAATACACATACACTCACAGGCCACTTTATTAGGTACACCTTGCTAGCACCAGATTGGACCCCCTTTTGCTTTCAGAACTGCCTTAATTCTTTGTGGCATAGATTCAACAAGGTGTTGCAAACATTCCTCAGACATTTTGGTCCATGACATGATAGCATGACGCAGTTGCTGCAGATTGATCGGCTGCATATCCATGATGCAAATCTCTTATTCCACCATATCCAAAAGGTGCTGTATTTGATTGAGATCTGGTGACTGTCGAGGGCATTGGAGTACAGTAAACTCATTGTCATGTTCAAGAAACCAGTTGGAGGTGATTTGAGCTTCCTGACATGGTGCATTATCCTGTTGGAAGTAGCCATCAGAAGATGGGTACGCTGTAGTCATAAAGTGATGGACATGGTCAGTAACAATACTCAGGAGGATTTGACATTTAAATGATGCTTAATTGGTACTAAGGGGCTTAAAGTGTGCCAAGAAAATATCCCCCACACCATTACACCACCACCACTACCAGCCTGAACTGTTGATACAAGGCAGGATGGATCCATGCTTTCATGTTGTTTCTGCCAAATTCTGACCCTACCATCTGAATGTCCAGCTGAAATCGAGACTCATCAGACCAGGCAACATTTTTCTAATCTTCTATATTCCAATTTTGGTGAGCCTGTTTGAATTATAGCCTCAGTTTCCTGTTCGTAGCTAACAGAAGTGGCACGCGGTGTGGTCTTCTGCTGCTGTAGCCCATCTGCTTCAAGGTTCGACGTGTTGTGCATTCAGAGATGGTATTCTACACATCTTGGTTGTAACGAGTGGTTATTTGAGTTACTGTTGCCTTTTTATCATCTCAAACCAATCTGCCCATTCTCCTCTGATCTCTTACATCAACAATGCATTTTCATCCTCACAACTGCTGCTCACTGGATATTTTCTCTTTTTTGGACCATTCTCTGTAAACCCTAGAGATAGTCGTGTGTGAAAATCTCAGGAGATCAGCAGTTTTTTAAATACCAAGACCAGCCGCCTGGCACCAACAACCATGCCACGTTCAAAGTCACTTAAATCCCCTTTTTTCCCCATTCTGATGCTTGGTTTGAACTTCAGCAAATCGTCATCACCACGTCTAGATGCCTAAATGCATTAAGTTGCTGCCATGATTGGCTGATTAGCAATTTGTGTTAACAAGCAATTGAACACAGGTGTACCTAATAAAGTGGCCAGTGACTGTATATACACACCTATATATACAACACACCTATATTTACACACCAGCAGTAAAAAGACTATGACTCACTGAAGGCTCAGGTGATGGTTAGCATTTTTTAGCAATAAAGTATTGTTTTATTAAGGTATATACATAGTTTTTTTTAGACATAATGCTATTGCACACTTAATAGACTACATACAGAATAGTGTAAATATAACTTTTATATGCAATGGAAAACCAAAAAATGAGTGTGACCCACATTATTGCTATATTTGCTTTATTGCGGTGGTCTGGAACCAAACCCTCAATATCTCTGAAGTACGCCTATATATATATAGATAGATCGGTCGATAGATATATATAATAATCAAGAAATGTGCAATTCTTCCCCAGGCTAACATTACAGTTCTAGATTTATAATACTGGATTCGCAGGGCAGCATTGACATTAGCCACTTAAAAATGTGCACTTGGTGTGATGCAGATGAGGTGAGATACAGGTACAGTATGGGATACAGATGTGTTGTTGGTGCAGATAACTGAAGGATGGCAAAGTGGACCCACCTCACATTTAACAACACTATCTTCCAGTTTTTAATGAAAAGTTTTTGTGTACAAAGCACAGGCATATTAAATACTGGTGGTGTGTGGCTATCATTTATATATAAATTAGCACTATACAGTTATGGCAGGCAGCTTGCTTACCCATATCATGAAATACTACAGACCCTGCAGATTGGTCCGTATGTTTGCTTCAGAAAAATCTGCATCACCAGTTTGAAGCTGGCAATCAAGTTAGGAGTCTTATTCAAAAACTGTCACCCACAACCTGCGAGCAATCAGCTCCCCAAGTGCATCCAAGCAGTAGGATGGCCAGCTCTGGAGACTGCTTAGCCATCACTGTCACAAGTCAGCCAGTGTGCAGGAAGGTGTTGCAAAGTGGCTGCAGGAAGGCCCAAACTCTTCCAAGCAGCAGGATGAGCAGCACTAAGGGAGAGCCCCAGCGCTGGAGACTGCATGGCCATCACTGGCACAAGCCAGCCAGCGTGCAGGAAGGTACTTTTCTTTGGCTTTAGGAAGGCCTCCAGAGTTAACCAATGCTGCCTTTGCAGCAGCCAGCAGTAACAAATAGAGTGCCAGTGTTTAATAATACTTGCTTGATGCCCAGGTCAAAGTGAAGAGGTGATTGGGAATCTTGCAAATACAGATGGGTGCAATGGGCTCCTGCAGGGGTATCTGTTGCCTGGACACTGGGGGGAATAGAACCGGAAGTTCTGGAAATCATTAAGGTGGCTATACGCCAGGATAATCCACCCTGTTAGCAGGTCCATGTGATAACGAAGGAAAACACATAGGAAGCGACAAAGTAAAGCACATCACTATCTAGTACAGTATGTGAGCTACCCTGGCTTGTAGCAAAATGTGAGTGCCATACCCCTTACCCCAGCATGGCCTAGAAATGATCCATCTGCACTGGGTAAATTTTAGGTGCGTCTGGCAGCAGCAAGTGGCAGCTGGCTGTAGTATGTGGGCTATATGAATTCCTCTAAACCAGGACCTAATTTTGACATTCCAATGACACCCAGGTTTGTGGAGCCCTGCTGTAAATCATGTAACAATCCACTATTAAATAAATTAAAGGGACATTAAATGCCAAATACATTTCATAAGCATAATATTGAGGTTATACTAACTTCCTCAAGTTATAGATTGCAATTTACCTTTCACTGCATTCCATCGCTTATGTGTTTTCACATGTGCTGCAATTCTCGATCAGATACCTGCAGTGTAATCTAGTTTTCAAAATGGTAGCAACCAAAATTAGTGGGAAGTGCATAAAATGTATTTAGTGTTTAACGTCCCTTTAATGTACACTTTGGGCTAGGTTACGAGTTGAGCGCAAATTAACGCTCCCGCTTGAGTGTTAACTGCGCTAAAATTAAGATTGTTGCACTCATCGAGTTGCACTCATATTATGAGTTGAAAGTAAACTGTTTTTGCTCTAGTGGTAACCCGACGAGCACAAAAATCTGAAGTTAAAATATCATGTGCGTGTTCACGTATTCCCCCATAGGATTTTTTCCACTTTTTTTCTCCATTAACTTCTAACACCCCACTGTCACGCAAACACGATCACATATTCTCATTTGTGCTAACCAGACATGAAAATACGAATATTTCCCATTCCAATGTTATTTACATAGTAGAATATGATCTATGTATTCATAAATACACATTTCTACATATATCTGATGGTATTTTGGTAAAATATATATCTATACCTATATATATATATATATATATAGATAGATAGATAGATAGATAGATACAGATACATATTGGAGTATCTATTTAAAATACTTAGGCCTAGATTTGGAGTTCGGCGGTAGCCGTCAAAACCAGCGTTAGAGGCTCCTAACGCTGGTTTTGGCCGCCCGCTGGTATTTGGAGTCAGTGATTAAAGGGTCTAACGCTCACTTTTCAGCCGCGACTTTTCCATACCGCAGATCCCCCTACGCCATTTGCGTATCCTATGTTTTCAATGGGATCTTTCTAACGCCGGTATTTAGAGTCGTTTCTGAAGTGAGCGTTAGAGCTCTAACGACAAAACTCCAGCCGCCTGAAAATAGCAGGAGTTAAGAGCTTTCTGGCTAACGCCGGTTCATAAAGCTCTTAACTACTGTACCCTAAAGTACACTAACACCCATAAACTACCTATGTACCCCTAAACCGAGCTCCCCCCACATCGCCGCCACTCGATTAAAATTTTTAACCCCTAATCTGCCGACCGCCACCTACGTTATACTTATGTGCCCCTAACCCCGCCGACCCCTGTATTACATTTATTAACCCCTAATCTGCCCCCCTCAACGTCGCCGACACCTGCCTACACTTATTAACCCCTAATCTGCCTAGCGGACCTGAGCGATACTATAATAAAGTTATTAACCCCTAACCCGCCTCACTAACCCTATCATAAATAGTATTAACCCCCTAATCTGCCCTCCCTAACATCGGAACAGCCAATAGAATGCGAGCTCAATCTGATTGGCTGATTGGATCAGCCAATCGGATTGAACTTGATTCTGATTGGCTGATTCCATCAGCCAATCAGAAAATTCCTACCTTAATTCCGATTGGCTGATAGAATCCTATCAGCCAATCGGAATTCGAGGGACGCCATCTTGGATGACGTCCCTTAAAGGAACCGTCATTAGTCGGGAGACAACGGAAGAAGAGGATGGATCCGCGTCGCCTGCTTCAAGATGGACCCGCTCCGCACCGGATGGAAGAAGATCGAAGATGCCGCTTGGAGAAGATGTTTGCTGGTCCGGATGTCCTCTTCTTGCCGGATAGGAGGAAGACTTTGGAGCCTCTTCTGGACCTCTTCAGCACCGGATGATGGATCGCCAACCCCCGCTTGGGTTGGATGAAGATGTTGGAGCCAGGACGGATCGGTGATACCTGGATGGTGAAGACAAGGTAGGAAGATCTTCAGGGGCTTAGTGTTAGGTTTATTTAAGGGGGGTTTGGGTTAGATTAGGGGTATGTGGGTGGTGGGTTGTAATGTTGGGGGGGGTATTGTATGTTTTTTTTTACAGGCAAAAGAGCTGAAATTCTTGGGGCATGCCCCGCAAAGGGCCCTGTTCAGGGCTGGTAAGGTAAAAGAGCTTGTAACTTTTTTAATTTAGAATAGGGTAGGGAATTTTTTATTTTGGGGGGCTTTGTTATTTTATTAGGGGGCTTAGAGTAGGTGTAATTAGTTTAAAATTGTTGTAATATTTTTCTTATGTTTGTAAATATTTTTTTATTTTTTGTAACTTAGTTCTTTTTTATTTTTTGTACTTTAGCTAGTTTATTTAATTGTATTTATTTGTAGGAATTGTGATTAATTAATTTATTGATAGTGTAGTGTTAGGTTAATTGTAGGTAATTGTAGGTAGTTTATTTAATTATTTTATTGATAGGGTAGTGTTAGGTTTAATTATATCTTAGGTTAGGATTTATTTTACAGGTAAATTTGTTATTATTTTAACTAGGTAACTATTAAATAGTTCTTAACTATTTAATAGCTATTGTACCTGGTTAAAATAATTTTAAAGTTGCCTGTAAAATAAATATTAATCCTAAAATATCTATAATATAATTATAATTTATATTGTAGCTATATTAGGATTTATTTTACAGGTAAGTATTTAGCTTTAAATAGGAATAATTTATTTAATAAGAGTTAATTTATTTCGTTAGATGTAAATTATATTTAATTTAGGGGGGTGTTAGTGTTAGGGTTAGACTTAGCTTTAGGGGTTAATACATTTATTAGAATAGCGGTGAGCTCCGGTCGTCAGATTAGGGGTTAATAATTGAAGGTAGGTGTCGGCGATGTTAGGGAGGGCAGATTAGGGGTTAATACTATTTATGATAGGGTTAGTGAGGCGGATTAGGGGTTAATAACTTTATTATAGTAGCGCTCAGGTCCGCTCGGCAGATTAGGGGTTAATAAGTGTAGGCAGGTGTCGGCGACGTTGAGGGGGGCAGATTAGGGGTTAATAAATATAATATAGGGGTCGGCGATGTTAGGGCAGCAGATTAGGGGTACATAGGGATAATGTAAGTAGCGGCGGTTTACGGAGCGGCAGATTAGGGGTTAAAAAAAATATGCAGGGGTCAGCGATAGCGGGGGTGGCAGATTAGGGGTTAATAAGTGTAAGGTTAGGGGTGTTTAGACTCGGGGTACATGTTAGAGTGTTAGGTGCAGACGTAGGAAGTGTTTCCCCATAGGAAACAATGGGGCTGCGTTAGGAGCTGAACGCTGCTTTTTTGCAGGTGTTAGGTTTTTTTTCAGCTCAAACAGTCCCATTGTTTCCTATGGGAGAATCGTGCACGAGCACGTTTTTGAGGCTGGCCGCGTCCGTAAGCAACTCTGGTATCGAGAGTTGCATTTGCGGTAAAAATGCTCTACGCTCCTTTTTTGGAGCCTAACGCAGCATTTGTTTGAACTCTCGATACCAGAGTTAAATTTATGGTGCGGCCAGAAAAAAGCCCGCGGAGCGTTAACAGCCCTTTTACCGCCAAACTCCAAATCTAGGCCTTAGAAAATATTCTGCTATGTGCAGAACAATGGAATGTGAAATATTTACAATAAATACATAGTTAAAGCCTTTATTAAATATGAATATTGCATAAATATGCTATTACATGTTTTCATCTACTTAACAACAAAGGGCTCAAATGCCCTTATATATGTATACATATGTATTTATGTGTTTATATGTGTATATATGTCTGTAAATACATATATACACATATAAATACATATGTACACATATAGAGATATATAAATACATACATATACATGTCTAAAGATGTATATGTAGAGTATATATATATATATATATATATACAATATATATATGTTCCAAATACCTTTGCCTGCCTTTTTTTCTAACACCTGAGATCTCATATCTTTCGGTCTTTATAACTTTTGTGTGCAATGTTATTGAATCATTTTTATTAGATGGTGTTATTATGAGTGTAAGTGTACATTATAATGTATTTTTTATGTGTTTTGTGCAACTTTTATGTTTTGCAAGAGAGCTCTGAAATCGCGGTAATCATTCTAGCGTAAATCGCGATTGCGCTCAAGCTAATATGAGTCGTAAACCCGAGGAGCGCAAACCCTCACAATAAACTCCTTATCACTTGGGTGCTTAACTCGTAATCTGGCCCTTTATTTCTTCAACATGTGCATACACGTAAATGTAAATTAGCATTGCTTTTTAACTGCAAATATGGGCTTGGATTACTCCCCTTACTCTCATCCCTATGCATTTTTGCCGCTACTGCTTCCCTAGTTATTTCAAATACATTTATAAATTTTCATTCTGTCCTTTTACAAGTATCTTTTAAATAGCTGTTACATAGGTGTTTAACAAGACTTACTTTGTACCAACCACTTCATTATCCTGGTCAAATTCCACTTGACTTCTTTCCCTTTTTGCTTCTTATTCTCCCCACTCCTTTGTTTAGAGTAAATCGTTCTAACTAGGCTTAAATATCCTATATTTTCTCCAAGGAAACATTGACTCTGACATGTCTACACACAATTGTCTCAGCTTTCTTCTCTTTGGTGCTTTACCTTGCACCAGGTATAACTAATGTTTCACAGTTGCTGCCGGCTAGCACACCTTTCTGCGCCGATTTGCTCCACTGCTGCTGGAGACACTGCTGTATTGTGCTCAGGGGGCTGCTGCAACAGTCCTGCTATTCAGCATTGGACCTCACAGTGGATCGGACTGACCAAGGCAAGTCCCTGTGAATTTGCATTATTACTGGAATTATCGGACACTCCCTTGCTTTATCTTTTATGTGTTACCAGAATGCCTCATCTTTCAATGGTGAATTAGTGATAAAATAGGTTAAGCTCTGAAATTAGTGAATAAAAGGCAAGAAGAAAGTTCAACTCTATTTGATGACTGAAACGGTAGTGAAATTCAAACATTCTTGTGCTAGGGATTAGACTAATCTGAACACAAGATAAAATCAACAACCATGTTATAAGTTTAGAAAAAGGAAGAGAGCCTTAATACATCAAATTATGAAATTGTATAATTTTAGTTATTTAAAATATATTTATAAAAAAAAAGTATTAAAAGGGAAGATCAGTAAGAGTATATTGTTTCCTATTAGTCAGCCTTGGCTAATATTCACTTTGCACACAGATACCGATCAGTCACAAAATATAGCAGACCCTTGTTCATACCCTGAGAAGGACGGGTTGCAAGAATGAGATAATTTAAGCAGCACTGCAGGAGTTATAAGGATTTGGCAAGCCTTTTGTTTTCTCTTGGCTGTTTTGCTTGGACAACTTAATTTTCCCTGTTATTGATTTTAGCAGATGAATCCTTTTTAACCTCATCCCCCTTTCTCAGCCTTACTTCCAACCTGCAGATATTGCTGGTATAACTAATTTACGGACCCCAGCTGGGTCGCATATGAAACTCTACAAGATGTGCCTTTCCCCCAATTTTAGAAAAATATGATTACGGGAATGTTAAGCTATTAACAAAAAAAACAAAAAAAACACTCCACAAAAACATTCCTTTGTCTATATATTCATCTCAGTATAGGTGTAATTTGTCTATGTTCATCCATTTGCTTGATGTCTTTATATTTGAATCTCTAGCAAGTTATCTCAGTAGCTGCCTGTGGAATTGTATGAAATAACAGTCCCCAGCTCAGTTGTATTTTGGCTTCTTTCCCTATGGCATTCCATTCTATTAACCTGCACTTACTGCATACTTATTGATTTGTGTAGTCAATCCCCCTGGTCCCCAATTGCTTGAGAGCAGGGCTTGTTGATCTACCTATATGAATCACTTTGGGATGATTTAAGTCTGCCACCACATCCATAGCTTCTTAAAAGTAGTTACATGTCCCAATACTGTTTCTGGCTACATTGCCCGTAGCCTTTTAAAAATGAATAAATAAAGGAGCAGCCTGGCTCTGGCTAGATGCATGCTTATTTAAATGACTCCCTATCATGTAATAATTAAAAGGATCTGAAAGTGATGTTTTTATAGGCTTGGATTTTTTTTTACTTTTTATATAAACAATACAACAATTATATTTATGGGTATTTATAAGAGATCTAAAATTAGTATTGTACTTGACTTTATCCGGCAACTTGGTTGATTATAAAATAGTTACGATGTTTTATTTTCAGTTGACATCAGACAATACTTTTCTTGGAAACAGTTGTCATACAGGGCGTTACAGGAACTGCGCTAGCTTGCACTGAAGAAGAAGAATAATAAAGAATAATCTAAGAAAGTATAACACAAAGTGGTATTATCTCTTTCTCCTCTCTCTCTTCTCATCTGAATGTTCCAAGTATTGTTGATTAGCATTTAAGTCCTGGGAAAATGTAAAGAAAAGTGTTGTAAATCATATCAATAATGCAAGAAATCTTTATTAGATTCTACAATTCTATGATCTGCAATTTAAGGTATATGCTTTGTTTTTGTATGTGTTTTAAAAGGTAACAAATACCACACAAAGTCAAACATGCTAAAACCTTTTTTAAAAATTGTTAAAGCACATGGGGCCAGATTTACAAGTGGCGCTAAATAAATTTTTCACTAACGCGCAAACACCACTGGAAGTAAATTGGAAGTAAACTTTTAACATGGGCGAGTGAGCGCGCATATTACGATTTGAAAGTAAATTGCGTGTGAGCAACCCGAAACGTGCTTCCGCAATAATTTCTCCCCATAGGTTTTTTTTTTTAACAGCCACATAAAACCTACAGCACTAAACCCGAAGTGAGTTATTCAAATGTTACATTCCAATGTTCTTCATATAAATATGTTTCGATATATGATCATTTTTTTCTAAAATATATATAGCTATACCTATATATTTATATGAATATGTACAGGTATAAATATATACATATATATTTAAAATTATAAAAAAACATTTACTACTATGTGAAGAACATTGGAAAGTAAAATACTTACAATAAATACACAGTAAAACATTATAAAATATTAAAATTGAATAAAATGATTTTTCACGCTTTAACCCCTTAACCGAATACTTTGCCCCATGTGGTTCGAGCTGTAAAGTTACAGCCAAGAGCTAGCGTTCCTGAACTCCAGGCATCTGCTTGTATATGGAACCGGAGCATGGTCAGTGCTCCAGTTCCATATGAAGGCAGATGAGAGATCATTACAGACGGTGTGGGAGGGAAAGCGGGAGGTGGGTTTCTAGTCCAGCAGCGGAGGGGGAGGCAGTGGTGGGAGTGGGATGGGCTTTACAAAAAAATGGAGAGAGGCAGGGATTGGGAAATATGCTATAGTAAAAAAAGTGGGGTGGGGTGGTTGGGTCGACCCTAGCTAATGATCGCTCGAACAAAAAAAATATATATATGTACTGGTGCCAGTACTAAATATGGCTGCAAATAGTGTGAGGGTTAATGAGGATCACTACACTGCATGAAAACAATAATAATATATGTGTATATATACATATATATATATATATATATATATATATACAGTGAGTATATATCTATCTATCTATCTATCTATCTATCTATCTATCTATATATATATATATATATATATATATATATATATAAAATCTATCATCAGACAAGCACTCCAGATTCCAATAGACAATTCACCTGGGGTGCAACAAAAAGTATGCACAGTAACAAGAAAGAGTGCGCTCACCAGGACTTATAACACAGTTTAATCTTCAAATGTGAGCATTTTCAGGGAGTTTAACCCCGTTACACTCCCTGAAATATATATTGATCTATACCAAAATGGGTCTAGATCAATATTATGGGTTATCTATTTAAAAAATAAATAAATATATATATATATATATATATATATATATATATATATATATATATATATACAGTATATATATATATATACAGTATATATATATATATATATATATATATATATATATATATATATATATATATATATATATATAGTTTTGACAGGGGAAAAGACAAGGCTCTATTTCTGTTTAAATGGAGTGATAGCAAAAAATTTGAACATTCTCTGGTATTTTGGTTAAGTTCTTTTCTGAAATTCCCGGTAGCGAAGGGGTTAAGGTATTTGAGTGAAAAGGGCTCCAAAGTGTATATATACAGTGCCCTTCACTAATATTGGCAAAGAAGGCTGTGAAAATGTGTCTTTATTGTTTAACCTTTTGATCTTTTGTTAAAAACTTACACAAACATACTATGCTCCCATGGATATTAAACAATTGCAAAAGCAACACAGGTTGATCCACAAAAAAAATATCTTTGTTAAATATATGTGTGGCACAATTATTGGCACCTCTATGAATTCAAATGAGAAAAATATATTTGAAGCATATTCCCATTGATATTTTAAATTTTTTAGTACTCCTGGGTGACTAGGGACAGGAAATTGTTCAACCATGACTTCCTGTTTTACAGGGGTATAAATATGAGGTAACACACAGGCCAAATTCCCTTAGTCTTTCATCACAATAAGTAAGACCAAGGAATATAGCTGTGATGTGCGGCAAAAGGTTGTTATGCTTCACAAAATGGAAAGTGGCTATAAGAAAATAGCAAAAGCATTGAAAATGCCCATTTCTACTATCAGGGCAATAATTAAGAAGTTCCAGTCAACTGGAAATTTTATGAATCAACGTGGAAGAGGATGTGTCTCTATATTGTCTTAACGCACTTGGAAGAGGATGGTTCGAGTGGCCAAAATATCTCCAAGGATCACAGCTGGAGAATTGCAGAAGTTAGTTGTTTGGAAGAAAAAAGCCTTTACTCTCATCCAAAAACAAACTCAAGTGTCTTCAGTTTGCCAGACACTACTGGAACTTCAAATGGGATTGGGTTCTATGATCAGATGAAACTAAAAAAGCTTTTTGGCAATAAACCCCAAAGGTGGGTTTTGGGCACACACAGAGGTAGCAATATGGAAAAGTACCTCATGACCATGGTTAAATATGTTTGTTTTTTTACCAGAGGTCGCGGAAATTTTGTTAGGATACATGGCATCAACAGATATTAATTGAACACCTGACTACCTCTGCCAGAAAGCTTAGAAGGGGCAGTGGTTGGATCTTCCAGCAGGACAATGATCCAAAGCATACATCAAAAATGGTTAACTGACCACAAAATCAAGGTCCTGCCATGGCCATCCCAGACCCCTGACTTGAACCCTATAAAAAAAAAACTGTGTGGGGAACTGAAAAGGAGAGTCCACCAGCGTCAACCTCGAAATTTGAAGAATCTAGAGAGATTCTGTATGGAGGAATGATCTCAGATCCCTTGCTATATATTCTCCAAACTCATAAGGCATTATAGGAGAAGACTCAGAGCTGTTATCTTGACAAACTGAGGTAGCACAAAGTACTGACTAAATGGATGACAATAATTGTGCCACGCATATATTTAACAAAGATTTTATTTTTTGGATAAACCTGTGTTGTGCTTGCAATTGTTTGACATCCATGAGAGCAGAGTATTTTTCTTTATTTTTTGAACAAAAGATCAAAAGATTAAACAATAAAGATATTTTTTTACAGCATTCTTTGCTCACATTTACCAAGGGGCCAATATTTGTGGAGGGCACTGTATTTCTATATAGGTCTATACATGTGGATATTTTTGTATATACAGTATCTCACAAAAGTGAGTACACCCCTCACATTTTTGTAAATATTTTATTATATCTTTTCATGTGACAACACTGAAGAAATGACACTTTGCTACAATGTAAAGTAGTGAGTGTACAGCCTGTATAACAGTGTAAAATTGTTGTCCCCTTAAAATAACTCAACAAACAGCCATTAATGTCTAAACCGTCTGCAACAAAAGTGAGTACACCCCTAAGTGGAAATGTCCAAATTGGGCCCAAAGTGTCAATATTTTGTGGGGTCACCATTATTTTCCAGCACTGTCTTAACCCTCTTGGGCATGGAGTTCACCAGAGCTTCACAGGTTGCTACTGGAGTCCTCTTCCACTCCTCCATGACAACATCACGGAGCTGGTGGATGTTAGAGACCTTGCGCTCCCCCACCTTCCGTTTGAGGATACCCCACACATGGTCAAAAGTGTTTAGGTCTGGAGACATGCTTGGCCAGTCCATCACCTTTACCGTCAGCTTCTTTAGCAAGGCAGTGGTTGTCTTGAAGGTGTGTTTGGGGTCTTTATCATGTTGGAATACTTCCCTGCAGCCCAGTCTCCGAAGGGAGGAGATCATGCTCCGCTTCAGTATGTCACAGTGCATGTTGGCATTCATGGTTCCCTCAATGAACTGTAGCTCCCAGTGCCAGCAGCACTCATGCAGACCCAGACCATGACACTCCCACCACCATGCTTGACTGTAGGCAAGACACACTTGTCTTTGTACTCCTAACCTGATTGCCGCCACAAACGCTTGACACCATCTGAACCAAATAAGTTTATCTTGGTCTCATCGGACCACAGGACATGGTTTCAGTAGTCCTTAGTGTGCTTGTCTTCAGCAATCTGTTTGCGGGCTTTCTTGTGCACCATCTTTAGAAGAAGATTCCTTCTGGGACAACAGCCATGCAGACCAATTTGATGCAGTGTGCGGCATATGGTCTAAGCACTTACAGGCTGACCTCCACACCAGCCACAATTCTTTTTTTAGGTCTGGAGACATGCTTGGCCAGTCCATCACCTTTACCGTCAGCTTCTTTAGCAAGGCAGTGGTCGTCTTGAAGGTGTGTTTGGGGTCTTTATCATGTTGGAATACTGCCCTGCGGCCCAGTCTCCGAAGGGAGGGGATCATGCTTCGCTTCAGTATATCACAGTGCATGTTGGCATTCATGGTTCCCTCAATGAACTGTAGCTCCCAGTGCCGGCAGCACTCATGCAGGCCCAGACCTTGACACTCCCACCAATATGCTTGACTGTAGGCAAGACACACTTGTCTTTGTACTCCTCACCTGATTGCCGCCACACACGCTTGACACCATCTGAACCAAATAAGTTTATCTTGGTCTCATCGGACCACAGGACATGGTTCCAGTAGTCCTTAGTCTGCTTGTCTTCAGCAATCTGTTTGCGGGCTTTCTTGTGCATCATCTTTAGAAGAAGCTTCCTTCTGGGACAACAGCCATGCAGACCAATTTGATGCAGTGTGCAGCATATGGTCTGAGCACTGACAGGCTGACCTCCAGCCACAATTCTTTTTTTTCAGATCCTCAGAGTTATTTGCCATGAGGTGACATGTTGAACTTCCAGTGACCAGTATGAGAGAGTGTGAGAGCGATAACACCAAATGTAACACACCTGCTCCCCATTCACACCTGAGACCTGTACACTCACTACTTTACATTGTAGCAAAGTGTCATTTCTTCAGTGGTGTCACATGAAAAATATTTACAAACATGTAAGGGGTGTACTCACTTTTGTGAGATACTGTATGCACAACATATATACATACATAAATACATAAACATGTACACACAAATTTATAGAGACACACACACACATATATATATATATATATATATATATATACACACTATAGACCAGGGGTGCCCAATAGGTAGATTGAGATCTACCAGTAGATTGCGAAAGCGCTGCTGGTAGATCGCAGCTGATGTGATAAAAATGATGTGGTCAAGTTATGCAATCTCAACACTGGGGCGTAAGTAGAGTATGGTTGCTAGGAATACCGCTTTATCTACTGCAGTGTGTGAAGGGGCAGGTCATTAAACAGTCTGATGGTTGGACAAGAAAAGTGCTACAGGATTGGATCTTGAGGGACATATATTTCAACCAATCAATGTAGATGATTTTTTAACTACAACACAATTGGCCTATTAAAAGCATAGTTGAGTGAGCACTCTCCCAATGGATATGGCAGTATAGTATACGTAGGAGGGTAAGTGTCAATAGATAGAAAAAGTAAAGGCGGAGGCTGCTGTGCTATGCTAAAGGAAGTCTGATTGACGTCTGGCAAAGTAACATGTTGACCCGGTAAGAAATGGTCTGCATGGCGCGCTAGTGAAATTTATTTGTGTAAGCTTTCCTGGGACATATCAAACCAAGCCCGCGGCGCAAAGTAAAGGTGGTCAGGGGCAGTAATTTTATTGCAGTGTTTTGTAACATGGCATAAGGAGTTGCTCCTTTTAACCAAGTCAGTGCTACTTTTTTCATCAGGATTAATCTGTTGTTTCTTTATGCTTTTGCACATCCATGCAACCTTAAAGGGATATAAAACACACGTTATTTTTTTCATGAATCAGATATAGAACATGCAATTTTAAACAACTTTCTATTTTACTTCTATTATCAATTTTTCTTCAGTCTCTTTGTATCTTTATTTGAAAAAGCAGCAATGTACACTTAGGAGCCGGCCCATTTTTAGCAGGTAGATCTCGTTGAGCTGGTCATTTAAAAAGTAGATTCCAACACAAAAAGTGTGGGCACCCCTGCTATAAACCTTTCCATTCAAACACCTTATTAAAAAAATACTGAGGGCTCTATATACTAAGGGACGTGTGGACAAGGTTCTCAACTAGAGAACCTGTGCCCCGACAAGGGCTCAAAAGCAGCTTTTGCTGCGTTGTACATTGAGCCCTGAGTGTTCTTATTTGTCTCTGCATTTTGGAATTACTTAAATGCTTATTTAGATAACAACATTATGTTAATCTAAACATATTTCTAAGCATCCTCGATTTAAATAACTCAAGACATCAAGTGAGTTATTTTTTTTAAAATATGCTGTTCCTTATAGGGTATAATCCTGATTGTGCCATTAAAATGTTTTATTTTACCATTTGAAAATGGTTATAAATAGATTATACTTAAGACCATAAATACTCATCTTTTAACTAGTTACATATATATAACAATTATATCTTAATTTAAATTATACATCTACTATTGATGAGTTAATTTTAGATCTATGCACCATGGTGTTATTTTTTTCATATCTTACTAAAAGTTGGATAAAGTGGAGAGGGGCGGAGCCGGCCGCAACTAAGATGGATGCGTAACCCTGAAGCTCCGCTGATATGGCGATAATTATCTTTTAAAAGCAGGGGCAATCCTGGTCAAACCACATAAAAATATGATCCGCTGAGTGGCAATACATGTAAACACTAAATCATGGTATAGTGAGGCCGGAGAAAGTTCTACCGCAGAGGAGACCAGCCGAAATCATTTCAGCCTGCATTGTGAGCCTCTGGCTATACTGTCCTTGTGGCTACCGCAGCTCTAAGATTAGAGAACAATAGCGGACACCTAGAAGCAGCGACTCCATTGTGCAAAATCACAAGCGCAGCACGGATAATACAAATACAGCACCTGAGCGGTGAGTACGCTAGCACAGATATCTCCTTAGGCCTCAAACTCTGCCAGTGCACAAACGCCAGATCCCAGCCTACCCAGGAGAAAGGGAAAGCAAAGTCTCCACACAATTCAATAAAATACCTGGCACCATTCTCGGGACAAAGATTTCCTGCTTAATAATAACGCAGTAGTAGTTACACCTACAATTACTGATGATATCACATTGGTCTAGGATTATCTGCACCAAGAGCGCCTCTCTTTTTGTCTTTTAGGACGAGCTTTATTCTATCTACAGTATTGTGGAGAGAGCAGCTATTTCTATTGGCTTTTCTGTTGTACAAACACTAAGAAGACCATCAAATTGGGCTGAACGCCCTGCTGGACATATATCACATTAGGAACTGCACCTAAGGACTGTTTTTATATCTAAGTATATTATACCTCATTATAAATCTTGTTATTTTACCATATATTTTTTTACAATATCTTATATAATAGCCTTTGATATATATTAACATATAGATCTCTCAATTTTATATTAATACTTTCAGTATCCACTATACACCCCAGCTGACTGTTGCTATAGAGAGTCATATAAAGTAGGCGCACCTCCTTCATTGGATACACACTAGCACGTTGTGTGGTCCTTTATACTGTTCTATAACGCAGTAGAACCAGCATATTACTGCTAAGGCATTGAAAGGCTTACCACTTTCAGATATATTTAGTAAGATAGCACTGTAATTGCAACTAAAGCTTTATCACTAAAAGCATAATAAAGAATAGATTATTCCTCTAAAAATAGACAGTTAGGCTTTTATTGTGTATATCTGTTCCTAAATCAGAGACTTTGCCCTCACATATGTAATCTTTGTACAAAACACTGGCATAAGTCTAACCTGACTTACAGAAAATGGCGTCTAAGCTGAAACTCAGACAGCAAAGAGCTACTAAACCCCAAACCAACAAAAACCATTCTGTTACAGCATACTTTAATCCATTGGAGCAAGGCACTGCATCCGAACACCTAACACTGCCTACTACCCTTGCATCTCTCTCTTATACCACCAAAACTGAATCCAACTCACAAGAATTTGTACAAATTCCAGCAACAGTACTATCATCTCTGTCATCAAAGCAGGACATTGCAGACATAGTACGCGCTTGTATGAGAGAAGAATTGGCAGAATTAAAACAAGAAGTCCACACCCTAGGCTTTAGGGTGGAGGTGCTGGAGGATGGGGATGATTCTATGAGGGAGGGAGCCACAGAAAGAATCTCCGCATTCGTGGCATTCCGGAAATGGTATGGCCCAAAGACCTTCCCACATATCTACCTGCCCTCTTCACCCACCGTAAGAGTGCTAACACCTCAGATCCCATCCCTTGGGATAGAGTGCATAGAGCTTTATGCCCGAAGCCACCAGATTCAGCACCCCCAAGGGACATTATAATAAAATTTCAGAGACAAGGAGGAAATACTAGTTTTCTCCCACAAGAACCAACCTGTCAGATTTAGAGGAACAGTCCTCCAATTTTTTGCGGATCTATCGCAATGCATCCTCCAACAAAGAAAGGAATATGCACCCTTAAGGCAATTATTGCATCTTAAGAGAATACCTTACTGCTGGGGTTTTCCTACCCAATTTATGGTAACCCAGGATGACAAATGTCTAATATGCAAAGATACTACAGAGACTTCTGTAAAGCCTTGAATCTAGACACCCAGAATACAGACCCAGTCAGATCCAAGGAAAACTGGCGACCCTGCTCAAGAACAGCAAACTCAATCCGGAGGATGGGACACTGTGAACAACAAACAGAAAAGAGTTTCTACTTCTTCTTCTTCACCTATACAGGATTCTAAAGCACCACGCATAACCAACCCCAGATCACAATGACTTTTTTGAGTCGGGTTACCTCATTCCTAGATAGAACCTGTGCAACAAAACCGTATGTAAGCAGACAACCTGAGAAGGTTTAATCCTACAATAGGTATGATTCTACTAATGAAAACCCAGAATATTCACCAAATAGCTCAGAAGACCAGACTGTAAGTACTCAACTTGATTTATATTATTCAGGGAAACCATTTATAGAACTTACCTCATGGTATGAACTACTAATAAATAATTTGCCGGGAATCGATCCTGTTTTTTTGTTTGTTTGTTTTTTCTCACATATGGATCGTATAATAGAATTGCCCCCTTCAACAATTGTCATTGTTTAACTATAAGCCATTTCTAGTTACCCTCCAGTGTTCTTTTTTTTCTTCAGGAAAATGGCGTGGCAGGTGGAGGCGTCCCTTTGTGGCCACGTCCAGCTGTTGCGACAATACAGGTACCCCATGCCTAGCCCTGAATTGTTTGTATGTTTTATGTATGTTACAAATGTTCTCACTGTATCAAGAATGAGTTGAATTAGGATCTCAACTGCAAGAGCCACTTATGATGATAGTTGTTTCACTTAGGTTTGCGGGCTATTAGTAGGGCATAGACCGGAAAACTCTATGTGATAATTTTATCTGTAGACGCAGAAAGTCTGTAGTATGTATACTACGTATAATCACTCTGAGGAGAGGAGCTTTTTAGCTTGAGTGAAATTAGGAAAACGTATCAAGTAACAAAAGATTGTATGAGTGTTCAAAACTATAATAATGTAGTATCAAAACTGAGAGTGTAATTAAGTCCTTTTTGGCAGTTTAGAGGAATCAGAGTAACAACTGTACAAGGTTGTTATGGAGTTCCCAATCCAATGTATCAGAGAACCGAGTGTTACCTGAATAGATATAGCTTGTCTGACAGCATAGAAACAGCTCACTGTGTTATGGAATGGCTGTCTGAGGGGCGGAGCTAGCAGGAGGTAGTTCTGCTTAGCGTGACGTCACTGGGGAGTCCGTAGCGATCCGGCTGTTTGTCGGAGGAAAGTTAACCCTATCAGTCCGTTTAAGCCAGCGGTAATACGGCTTTGTCGTAGCTGTTACGCTACACAGAGAGCAAATTTGCAGAGCAGGTTGGTGTTGCAATTCCCTGTAGTATCGGTCTTGATCTCGAAGTAGCAACCAGCTGATAGTTGTAGCTAGACTGAGGCAGGGATCAGCGAGATGAACTATGTCACAGAAGAGAGCAGTGTAAACCCAAGCTGCAGCTAGGATATTTGTAATCCAGGAGAGTTTAGTTGAATAGATTTAGATGGCTACTGAAAGAGCATAGCAATCAGTGCACTGAGCTTAGCAAGTAATACTCATAACTAAGCACTTGTTTGGGGCGTGGTGATGCCTTAAATACAGGTGTAGCCAGGTGAACTGCTGCAGCAGGGAAAACATGGAGTGGATTCATCACAGACCCCCCCACCTCAAACAAGCCGACCCCGGCTTGATGCTTAGGTCTATTCGGATAGCGCCTATGGAATCTCGAGATGAGTTTTGGAGCGTTGATGTGTGTATGTGGTTCCCAGGTATCATCTTCTGGAGCAAAACCCTTCCACCTCACAAGGTACTTAGTAGCTGACCTTTTGAGTATCTCGAATCCAGCAGATCAGAGACCTCATATGTATCAGAGTCCAACTGGACGGGTGCGGGTGGAAGTAGGGGTTCAGAAGTACGGTGGCCAGTGAAAGGTTTCAACAGGGAGACATGGAAAGTTGGGTGGATTGCCAAAGAGTCAGGGAGATCAAGTTTGACTGCATTCTCATTCATAATATGGATGATTTTAAACGGTCCAATGAACAGACCAGCCAATTTTTTACTTGGTAGGTGTAGTTTAATGTTTTTAGTCGACAACCAAACCATATCACCCACAGTGTAAGATGGTGCAGGTCTTCGTCGTAGATCATAGAATTTCGTCTGGGAGGCCTGAGCATGCTGAACATTCAAACGTAGATGCTGGAAATTCTCAGCAAGTCTTTGCGTTAAATCGTCGACAAAAGGTGAATCTTGTGAACAGGAGGTTTGGAGGGAAAATCGTGGGTTGAAGCCATAATTGGCGAAGAATGGGGTGTATTTGGTGGAGCTATTGGTGGTATTGTTGTAGGCAAATTCCGCCATTGCTAGGAAAGAATACCAGGTGTTTTGATGATATGAGCAGTAACATCGTAGGTATTGCTCCAACCATTGATTTAGCCTCTCTGTTTTGCCATTCGTCAGAGGGTGGAAAGCAGTGCTTAACCTTGGATCAATTTGTAGCGTTTTTGTGAGGGCTTTCCAGAACTTTGAGGTGAACTGGGTACCTCTGTCGGTGGTGAGGATAGAGGGGAGACCATGAAGGCACACAATGTTGTTAAGAAAAAGATGTGCAGTTTCCTGGGAAGTGGGCAGCTTGTGGTAAGCGATAAAGTGTGCCATTTTAGTGAAATGGTCAGCAACAACAAGAATTGTAGTTTGCTCAGAACTTGGTGGTAAGTCAACTATGAAGTCCATTCCTAAATGTGTCCAAGGACAATTGGGAATATCTAAAGGAATGAGTTGTCCATAGGGTGGTTTCCTTTCTGGTTTAGAAACGATGCAAATGGTGCATTCTTGAATGTACTGCTTGATGGTGTTCTCCATAGAAGGCCACCAATAGCTTCTGGTGATTAATTCCTTGGTGCGTTTGATTCCTGGATGACCAAGAAGAGGAGGGTCATGGTGCTGTTTGATAACCAACTGTCTTAGTTGCTCTGGGACGTATAAGTTAGAACCGTGGTAGTACAGGTTATTCTGAAGAGTTAAGTCTTTGCAAGGAGTATGTTTGTCTGATGCTAGGGCTGCTTGAAAATCATTACTCTGAATGGGTAATAGACCTAAAAATCTCTCTGGGGGAATGATACAGGAAGGTGATTGTTCCCGAAAAGGTGGTGGATCTCTTTTCGATAGGGCATCGGCCTTTCCATTTTTTGAGCCAGGCCGGTAAATAATCTGATAATTGAATTGACTACAATAAAGGCTCCATCTGACTTGTCTGCCAGATAACGTTTTATTCTTTTGTAAATACTCAAGGTTATGGTGATCCGTATATATTATGATGGGGGTAGTTGTACCTTCCAAAAGGTGTCTCCAGAACTCAAATGCTTGTTTGATAGCCAAGAGTTCTTTATCCCCAATGGAATAGTTAATCTCAGGGGAAGACATAATTTTTGAGTAGAATCCAATCGGATGTAATGGATCTTGGGGAGATTTTCTTTGGGAAAAAACAGCCCCAAGGGCATAATCCGATGAATCGACCTCAAAAATATATTGCAGACTAGGGTCTGGGTACTTCAAAACTGGAGCAGATGAGAAGGAATTCTTTAGGAGTGCGAAGGCTTTGGCTGCATCGTTGGACCAATGAAAGGTGAAATTAGGGCTGGTGAGTTCAGTAAGGGGTTTCGCAAGTTGTGAAAAGTTACGGATGAATTTTCTGTAGTAGTTGCTAAACCCAAGGAATTTTTGTAGGTCCTTCCTATTTCAAGGTTGCGGCCAGGATTTCACCGCATCAACTTTGTTTTCTTGCATCTGGATGCCATTTGGGCTGATGGAATATCAAGGAATTCTTTTTCTTTCGTATGGAAGATGCATTTTTCCAATTTAGCGTATAACCTATGGACCTGGAGTCTTGCCAATACCCAACTCACATGTTTGATGTGGTTTTCCAGATTTGAGGAGTAAACCAAGATGTCATCCAGGTAAACGACAACACAGGAGTCGAGTAAATCATGAAGTTGCAGGTGCGTTGGTTAAACCAAATGGCATGACTAAATATTCAAATAAACCATACCATGTTCTGAAGGCAGTAAGCCACTCATCCCCCTCTCTAATACGTACGAGGCTGTAAGCTCCCCTCAGGTCTAACTTTGTGAATATTTGTGCATGCCGGAGTCTTTCTATGAGTTCCAGAATGAGGGGAAGCGGGTACCTGTTCTTGATGGTGATCTTGTTAAGCTGTCTGAAATCAATGATCGGACGCAAGGATTGGTCCTTGTTGCGCATGAAAAAGATTCCAGCTCCTGCTGGGGAGACTGATGGACGAATAAACCCTTTCGGTTTTCAAGTGATCCAATTCCGGTTGGCAAAGGGGGTATAAATGCCCAAGAGGTGGGGTAGTACCAGGTTTTAATTCAATGGGGCAATCATAGGAACGATGTGGAGGAAGAGTGTCTGCTTCCTTTTTGCTAAATACCTCAGAGAATTTACTGTACACCTCGGGTATGGTTGGTATCATTGACTCAGAAGTAGTGGGAAGTGTAAGAAGTGTGGCCTTGTAACACGTCTGTTGACAATGTGGTGAATTTAAGTGCAGTTGTAATGTTTTCCAGTTAATAGCTGGTTCATGGAGTTGTAACCAGGTTAGCCCTAATACTATAGGGAATAGCGGAGAAGTAATTACATTGAAGCTGATGTGTTCGTGATGTGTTTTTAGAGTCATCACGGATAGAGGTATGATGTGGTGTGTAATAGGTCCGGAAGAAATCTCGGAACCATCAACTACACGAAGAGAAATAGGAGACAACTTTTTTATTAGTGGTATTTTATTTTTTAACACAAGTGCAATGTCGATGTAATTTCCTTGAGCGCCGGTATCTATGATGGCCGGTATGGTCATTCGATTACTTCCCCATTGTAAAGAGAGATTTAAGGAACAATGAAGTGGTTTGTTATGTACAATGAGGGGCGTATGATTAATAATGCACTTACTGTTCTTGTTCTTTGGTAAGGATGGACAATCCCTGACACCATGGGTTGGGGAACCGAAGTACATACACAGCCCTCTGGTCTTCCTTCTCATACGTTCCTCAGGAGTCAGTGGACCCCTAATTAAGCATATATCCATTGCTTCAGCACCGCTTGATGCAGAGGCAGGAGAAGTGGAGGTTGACTGGGAAGGGTAGGTAACCTTTTTATATCCCGGATCGGAGTATTGACGTTCAGACTTCCTCTCCCGAAGTCTCCTATCAATTTGGCTGCTTATCTTCACTAAGGCATCTAGTGTATCAGGTAATTCTGTGCGGGCTAGCTCGTCCTTTACTGCATCCGAAAGGCCAAGCCTAAACTGATTCTTGAGGGCAATGGCATTCCATTGAGAGTCAATAGAGAACTGTTTGAACTCGGTTATGTAATTTTCCACAGGTCGAGTTCCTTGCTTGAGTTTTCTCATTTTTCTCTCTGCAGTGTATTGCAGGTTAGCATCACAGTACAATTCATCCAATACATCTAGGAAGGAATGGAACGATGAAAGAATGGGATTATTCGTTTCAAACAGAGTGTCTGCCCAAATGCGGGGTTCACCTCTGAGGTAGCTTATCATAGTTAGAACCTTAACCTTGTCATTAGGGTATGTTTTGGGTTTAAGGTTAAAGGTTTAGAGACATGCATTCTTAAAATGCCGATATTGATTTCTGTCACCATGGAAAAACTCTGGTGGAGCGATATGAGGTTATCAACAAGAGACTGTTTAGGTGTGACAGTGTCTCTAATAACCTTACGCAGAGTCTCATTCTCCACTTGTAGCTCCCTTAAGCCTTGACTGAGCTGGTCCACTCTTTGAGACAAATTGTACACAATTTGAGGAAGCTCCGCTGGATCCATAATATTTTTGGCTTAGTTATTCTATCAGGAATGAGTTGACTTAGGATCTCAACTGCAAGAGCCACTTATGATGATAGTTGTTTCACTTAGGTTTGCGGGCTATTAGTAGGGCATAGACCGGAAAACTCTATGTGATAATTTTATCTGTAGACGCAGAAAGTCTGTAGTATGTATACTACGTATAATCACTCTGAGGAGAGGAGCTTTTTAGCTTGAGTGAAATTAGGAAAACGTATCAAGTAACAAAAGATTGTATGAGTGTTCAAAACTATAATAACGTAGTATCAAAACTGAGAGTGTAATTAAGTCCTTACTGGCAGTTTAGAGGAATCAGAGTAACAACTGTACAAGGTTGTTATGGAGTTCCCAATCCAATGTATCAGAGAACCGAGTGTTACCTGAATAGATATAGCTTGTCTGACAGCGTAGAAACAGCTCACTGTGTTATGGAACGGCTGTCTGAGGGGGCGGAGCTAGCAGGAGGTAGTTCTGCTTAGCGTGACGTCACTGGGGAGTCCGTAGTGATCCGGCTGTTTCTCGGAGGAAAGTTAACCCTATCAGTTTGTTTAAGCCAGCGGTAATACGGCTGTGAATAAGGGACAGCACCGTGCTGAGAGCCAGAGGAATGTGCGGTCTGTATTATCCTGGGAACTCACAGAATGAGCAGCTTTACTGTAGCTGTTATGCTACACAGAGAGCAAATTTGCAAAGCAGGTTGGTGTTGCAATTCCCTGTAGTATCGGTCTTGATCTCGAAGTAGCAACCAGCTGATAGTTGTAGCTAGACTGAGGCAGGGATTAGCAAGATGAACCGTGTCACAGAAGAGAGCAGTGTAAACCCAAGCTGCAGCTAGGATATTTGTAATCCAGGAGAGTTTAGTTGAATAGATTTAGATGGCTACTGAAAGAGCATAGCAATCAGTGCACTGAGTTTAGCAAGTAATACTCAATAACTAAGCACTTATTTGGGGTGTGGTGATGCCTTAAATACAGGTGTAGCCAGGTGAACTGCTGCAGCAGGGAAAACATGGAGTGGATTCATCACACACTATATTCAATGTTATTATTGTTTTTTGCGCCACGCATCATTATGATATAGACAATTTCTTATACGCATGGTTAATATGGTAACCAAACCTCACAGACTGAACCTCCTTACCCTAAACATCAAGGGATTTAACTCTCTCAACAAGAGACACAAAGCATTGACAGACCTAGCCAAATGAGGAGCAGATCTTGGCACAAGTCCTTAACTTAAAAGACTTAAATCATACATTCACAAATTTAAAAAAAAACAGACAGCACTATAGCAAAAACTACACCGGATATCCTGAAACAATTCCAAGATTACTATTCTAAGCTGTACAATATCAATACCCAAGAATCTGAGGAGGTGAATGGTCCTAATCTTTCGGAATATTTAAATTCCTGTAATTTGCAGAGATTTACTGAACCACAAATAACAGGCTTAAAATCTCCAATATCCCCCTCAGAAATTACCTCTGCTATTAAACAACTTAATAAAGGGAAATGCCCGGGCCCTGATGGGTTTTCAGTAGGGTACTATCAAACCTTTTGGCCCATTCTCTTACCACATTTACATCATATGTTTAATCACACTTCTACTAGTTTTTTTCCCAGTCTCTATGTTGGAGGCAAACGTGTCCATTCTGCCCAAACCGGGGAAACCACCTGACTGTCCAGTAAATTTCAGACCAATATCTTTATTAAATGTAGATATAACGGGGGCGGAGCCGGCAGCTAAACTGGTAGGAAGTGTGGAGACAAAGCTCTGGCCACAAAAGTGATATTTTAGCTCATATAACCTGCTAAATACAGCGAAATTGCCCAAAACATATCTAGGGCAGCTACTACAACCACCCGACACTGTTTCTTGCTCGTTTTTGCAAAAATTTACAATCGCAAATAACAACCGCTTGGGAGCTCCAGACCATTTTACAGGAAAGGCCGCGGTCGCGGCCTACACCGGCACACGCAGTTAAGCCTTCACTGGCGGAATTACACCTAATTACTGCAGGACCATCTCCTTGAACCACCGGACTACCAAGCACACTGGGAGAGGTGAATATACTGGTTAACAACCAGTTTTTTATGGTACTAGAAACTCAACACTCCTAACGGCATCCCACGTGGCAGTTTGTAAGTAACCAACAACTTGCTTTTTTTTTTTCTTTCTTTCACTAAGAGACATTCAATTCAGGTTCCTTAGATTTGGCTTTATAGCCATCATTCTACCTTCTGTTGAAGCATTGTATACAACTGCTACCTCACTGCGATTTTATTTGAATAAGCCTTACAACTCTGTGAGTGGCAAATGGAAACCATTACTTTAAATCTTCACACACTCTACTACCGCTCTTTATAATGTGAAATCCTCTAATTACCAGTGTGTAGACTGCAATATACCTCATTTATTTTGCCTTCATATTTGGACACTTTGCTCTATACTGATCCTCCACACGCCTAAATCAGATAACATTAGCCTCTGTGCAGCAAAAGCTCTCTTACTGACATTAAGAAGAACTGTGCCCTTTTTTACAAGTTACTGTACAGCTGTGTATTTTTCTTTTTGGAAAAGACCCTCAGTGCCAGAATTGAAGGCGAACATTATTCTAAAGTACTGCTGCAATACCAGACTTCATTGATTCCCAGGGCCAGATTTGACACCCTCCTCCCTTTCCCGCTATCCTCAGTGATGACGGGTCATATCCCATCTCCTCTTTCCCGCTTCGCCCAAAAGGGGGCACTGCCTCAGGAGGGTGCCATACATGATTCCTGACCCTGAGTGACAACTACCCCAGCGGAGGTCTGGAAATCATATATTACACCAACAGCAACATATGTGAAACACAAGAAACACCTTAAGAGAATCAACAGCACTCTTCTACCTTAAAATGTGCTGCTAATTGTATTGCCTAAGGGGAGGGGAAGCCCCTCAGGCTCCGGATCCTACTACATATACACATTACTCTGGCTCACTCTGCAACATCAGTTTATAAAATTTTGATCTTCTAGCTGTGTCCTGTGCTCTTAATTGTCAGGTGTGCCATTTGAAGTCCTGAAGATGGCACAATCCAACAAACGGAAACCAAAGCCGGTAGGTGGCCCTAAAAGGACTGTGGTGGACCATTTCAATCCTATGATATTATCTACGAATGAAGATTCACAAGATAGCACTAATACCTCAACACATGGATCAGATTTAGTATCCAATACCCTCCAAGCCCTCCAAGATGCTGCCCCAACAACTGTGACACCTTCGTTTATTTTATCATCTTTGCAAACTTTGCTTGAGGCACATCACTCCTCTTTTCAGTCCCAAATAACTGCCTCGCTGGCTGAGATGCGGCGAGATCTGACATCTACTTCTGAAAGAGTGGACACAATTGAGAGGAAGCAGGAAGACATGATAGTTGAACAGGGTAATGTCCTAGCATATGCCCAGAGTTTGGCGGAACAGCTTATTATGCTAGAAAACAAAGTGGCGGATGCTGAAGACCGATCCCGCCGGAATAATCTACGCCTCAGGGGGATTCCTGAAAGCATATCCTCTAGTGACTTGGTCACCCACCTTTCTGAATTTTTCAATCATCTGGCACCACCGGCAAATCCAAATGAGGGACTCATTGATAGGGCACACAGGGCTCTACGCCCTAGAAGCCTAGCAACTGATAAACAAAGAGATGTCATTGTTCGGCTACACTTCTACACATACAAAGAGAGGTTAGTAAGAGCCTCTATGTCCAAACCCACCTTGCCTGAACAATTTCAGGACATTAACATCTTTGCCGATCTCTCTCACCACACCCTTCAGCAGCGAAAGTCTTTTGGAAGTTTCACCAAGTTTCTTAGGACAAACAACATAAAGTATAGATGGGGTCATCCGACCAGACTTTTTGTTCTCAAGGACAACCAGCAGTATATTGTTACCACTCTTGAACAAAGTCACAACCTTCTGCAAAAATGGAGTGCCACATCTTCATCTTCACCTGACACTCCACTACAAAGCTCTTTGAACCCTATGGTCCTTCAATGGGGTCCTTTACCCCAAAGACCATCCAGTGACTTAGCTACAACTACTCAGGCACGAGCAGATGACGATGACTGCACATGAGGTATAGGGGTGGTGGAGCATCTCCACCTCCCCACTGCTCACTAACCACCTGTCAATATATTCTACAAGTGACTTTCCATTGCTAAATGTTTTCTCTTTTTTTCCTCCTCCTTAGGTTTGATATATGCAAAGTATTTTATTTTAAAGTGTATATGTGTCTACTCTCTATACTACTCACTATCTTTTTGTTCTTTCTTTCCTTCTTTTTTCCACTTTTTTTTTTTTTTTTTTTTTTTCTTCCTCTCTCTTCTCTTTCTCTTTTTCTTCTCTCTTCTCTCCAAGTCTCATCTCCTACTGGGGATAACTTTTCCTATTTGCTATGGGGGCCCGGGAAACACCTGAGCTTTTAAGAGCACATTTCTACTCTCTTATTGTTAGTACGCTTTGTTTATCTGGAGCGTGAGATGGCCGCATAATGGAGATGCAACACTGAATGCACTATTTTGTGGTGACCTCGCTTTCATATGCATTGTTCTCTCAGACTTGTCATTTACTTTCTAATCCACCTAAATTACAGATGATGTATGCTGTGTTGTATATGCCACTTGTGCTTCACGGTACCTCTTTCGGTGACATCCTCCCCCATCTATCTTACAATGGGTTTGGGCATTGTCTGCCGCCCGCAACACCGGGAGGTATCGTGCTCTCCAACTGGCATAATAGTTCTCTAGTATTTAATTGATAGTGCTTGAAGATGCCGTGAACTCACTGCAGTGTACAGATTATATGTTGTTTTTACCATAGCGGTTATTATATTGTTGGGTACTACAAAAGTTTACTCGGTTGGCGGGGCGGATACATTCCGCCAGCTGATGGCCTAATATATCAATACTGTTGATGCTTTCTTACATTGTACTACCTTTTATATGTTGTATGGTTATGTGGAGCCACATCTTGGCTGATATATTTTGCAATACCTGGGCCATCCTGTGCTGCATGCTTCCTCCACCATTAGCATACTATCAGACCCATCTCCTACTAGATGGGTTGATGAACTACCTGTGATTTTCGGGATGTGGAGGTGGGGTGCTGAACAGGGGGCTGGTTTGCCCTTTTGCTTTAGATTCTCACTGTTATGTTGATGTTTAACATTCACTACTATTGCATTAATAGATTTGGTCCGAAATTGATGCTATTTCCTCCCACTCTCCCCCTCTTCTCTTCCCCTTTTTTTTTTTTTTTTTTTTTTCTCTCTCTCTCTTCCTTTTATCCCATCTTGACCCTCCCCTTTCTTTTCTACCCACTCTGTCAATCTTTCCCCCCTGGATCCGGAGCCTGTGTGTGTACTTATCCCTCCCTCTTCTCTTCCATTCACACTTTATTCTTTCTTTCCCCTGTCAAGCTCTCCCAATGATGTGGATTTAATAACTAAATTGCCAGCTGGCACTGGCTACCACTCTCCCCACTTAAAGTACTCTGGAAACGTATTCTAGAGACTGCATACGCGGTTTACCTTGTTTATATACCGCACCTTGTACTCTTATTTGACTGTTTGTACGTTTTAACTTGGATATTGTTTGTACCAGTATTATTTTCTTTTATTTATGAGACTGTGTTGAATTGTATTTATCCTAAGCAATCCTTTTTTTTTTTTTCCCTTTTTCTTTCCCTTCCCTTTTCCTCTCTTGTCCTCCGCCCTATTTGTCCCTTCCCCAACTACCCACCACTGTCTATTGCACCTTACCCCTTTTTTTTTTTTTCTGTCCTGATAATCCACCTGACCCCAGTCTATAGCAAGAGGATGCACATTTGTAACTATGCCATACTGTTGTGTCACTCACAATGTGAGAGGACTCAACTCTCCGACTAAGCGCAGTCTCTGCCTTAGATCTTTAGCCAAGGCTCGGGCCCACCTGGTTTTCCTTCAAGAGACCCATTGGGTAAAAGGTACAAAGACACCCATCCAGTCTAAATTGTATCCGATAGTTGAAACTGCCAGTTTCTCTCAGAAATCAAGAGGAACGGCTATCCTCATACATAAAGATGTCTCTTATGAGAAAATTTTTGTTGACTCTGACCCTCAGGGACGATACTTGATTCTAGTCTGTAAACTGGACGGTGCGCTGTATACGCTAGCCTCCTACTATGGACCTAATAAGCAACACATTCGGTTTCTACGCAAGTTTCTCCAGAAACTGGAGACTCTGCGTCAGGGCCTTTTGCTTCTCGCCGGGGATTTTAATCTTATATGGGACCCCAATCTGGATAGACGATCGGACACCCCCCGCAAATTCCCTAAGCCAATGGCTGAACTATCGCACCAATTTCGACACTTAATCTACCGCTTCAACCTATTTGACACCTGGCGTGCCCTTAACTCGACTGCTCGGGATTATACTTATTTCTCTCCAGTACATCGCTCATATTCGCGGTTAGACTTTTTCTTCTGTGACCCGGGTCTTCTGGATGGTGTGACTCGTACTTGGATTCCTCAATGCCCATGGTCCGACCATGATCCTGTATATATTAATTTACGATCCTCCATAGAACTTCAACGAGCGGCAACATGGCGCTTGCATCCTCACTTGTTTTCCAATCCTGGAACGGAGGCTTCCATTGCTGAAGACATTACCGAGTTTCTAGCTTCTAATGACAATGGTGAAGTTGACGACTTCACTTTATGGGCTGCACTGAAAGCATATATCCGAGGGTCGTTTATAAAAATAGCAGCAGCCGAGAAAAAACGCAAAGGAGAAACCCTTGCACAACTTACTATGAGCCTCCGAAAGATTTCTGGGGAACATAAAATGAACCCCACAGATACACTGTCCAAGCAACTAGTGGATCTTAAGGCCCGTATAGTACAGTTGGAGTCCGAGAGGACAGCTGTGAGACTTCTACGGCTTAAAGAAATATACTACCACAAGGGTAATAAAGCTGATAGATTATTGGCCAATAGGTTACGCCAGAAAACGGCGGCAGCACGCATCCCCATGCTGAAGGTAGATGGACGGTGTGTTATAAAACCCACAGATATTGGCAATGCTTTTGCAGATTACTATGCCGCCCTCTATAATCTACAACAGGACGGCTCAATTAGCCCTCCAACATCTGAGAATATTGAGACATTTTTAGCCTCGCTGAACCTCCCTTCGGCTCCCCAAGACTGCATTGACTCTTTGCAGAATCCCATTTCACTAATAGAAATTAAAAAAGCTATCAAATCTCTTAAGGCCTTCAAATCACCAGGACCAGACGGCTTCTCTGATCTATTCTATAAAAAGTTTCAAACCCAACTACTTCCCATTCTAGGACGTTTCTTTACGCTAGCAAGCGAACGGGGCACCTTTTCGGCCGAATTTTTACAGGCCACTATCATTACTCTCCCGAAACAGGGAAAGGACTTGACCCTTTGTGGCAGCTATAGGCCGATTTCACTGTTGAACCTGGACGTTAAGTTGTACGCTAAGATTTTAGCCTCGCGCCTCAATTCTTTACTACCAGCGCTGGTCAGACCAGATCAGGTGGGCTTTGTCCTACATCGGCAAGGCCCAGACAATACAAGACGTCTCCTGAATGTCTACCTTGAAGCTCATGGTTCCCACTTGCCCTGTGTCACCCTGTCGTTGGACGCCGAGAAGGCCTTCGACAGGGTGAACTGGAAATATATGTTTGCTGTGCTGCGGCGCTTTGGTCTTCCGGAGCCCTTCATCACGGCAATCGCGGCTCTTTACTCTACCCCGTCGGCAGTAGTCAGGGGTCTGGGGTTTTGCTCCAGAACTTTCTCAATAACGAACGGCATGAGACAAGGATGTCCAATGTCCCCACTTATTTTTGCCCTCATGATGGAACCCTTAGCCGAGGCCATCCGGTCATGCCCCTTAATCCGAGGAGTATGTATCCATCACACGGAGCAGAAGACTGCTTTGTTTGCAGACGACCTAACAGTGCTTGTGTCGGATCCTATTACTTCTCTTCCCCATCTATTTTCCCTACTGAATAAATTCTCCTTAGTCAGTTACTACAAGCTAAATGTCCTCAAGACTGAGGCGTACGCTATTAACATTTCAGACGGGACCCTTAATGAACTGAAACGCACTTATAAGTTCGTGTGGTCTACGACTCACATCAAACATCTCGGGGTTTATCTCTCACATAGTATTCCGAAGATGATAGAATTGAATTTCAATCCCTTATTGTCAACTATTGAAAAATCGACCGACACTTGGAATGTCCCGTCACTGTCATGGCTGGGTCAAATCGCGGCCTTCAAAATGAGCCTCCTACCAAAGCTTACCTACCTATTCCGCTCCCTACCCATCCCGATTCCTAGATCTACAATTTACAAATTCCAACAGCTATGTAACAAATTCATTTGGCGCAATAAGGTTCCGAGACTTGCTACTAATATTCTACAACAACCTCTTCTGGCTGGTGGGGCGGCTGCCCCCAATATCCTAAAATACCATGAGGCTGCCAGACTCTCTCATGTAACCCAATGGAAGCTGCCGTTGGAGAGTCGATGGGCAGAGATTGAACAAGCATCCCTCCCGGCTGGATTCACCCTACAAGATCTGGTGTGGATCCCTAGACACTCTAGGACGCCAGCCCTCTTGACTAATCCTATTGTCAAATCAAATTTGCAGTTTTAGGATAGGGTTCGCAACCTTTCGACCGTAGCGCCGCATCCCTCGCCATCGCATTCCCTTAGGGGGCTGCTATTGTAATTGCCAGACTCCCATCCCAACTTATGGCTCGCTTTGGGTTTGACTAGAATAGCAGATTTCTATGCAGGGGGTAAGCTACTAAACTACCAGGACTTTCTTCGGAAGTTTAATCCGCCTCCTCGATTGCACTTTGAATTCTGGAGACTACGTAGCCTTCTCCTCTCGTGGGGCTTTGGTGCGGGCCCAATGAGGTCTAAAACCACTTGGGAAGTTCGCTGGGATTCTATGACATCCCCCGGTAAACTTCTGTCCATCTCGTATCTTACACTCATGAAGCCTCCAGTTTTCTATAAATCCCCTCCAGTACGGCGATGGGAATCTTCCCTGATAGTTTCAAACGAGCAACAACAATGGCGGATGGCTGTCCAATTAACCAAGAAAGCTATACACTGCATAACCCTGTACGAGTTATTTCTCAAGGTTATGCTACAATGGCATATGACTCCTATCCGTTTGTTTAAAATCTCGGCAGTCAATTCACCCAAATGTTGGAGGGGCAGCGAGGAGCTGGGAACGCCCCAACATATTTGGTGGTCTTGCAGTCAGATTCAGCCGCTTTGGCAAAAATCAATCCGATACTGCTCTTCAGGGAATATCCACTTACCTCTGTCCCCTAGTTCATGCCTGTTCCACATCTTGCCTAGGAAATTGACTCTACCTCAGAAATTATTCTGTATTTACCTATTTCTAGCTGTTAAATTAGCTGTAGCTCGTATGTGGCTGCAACGCACTGTCCCTTCGTGGGAACAGGTGATGGACATACTGGATTTTGTTAAAAGAATGGAGTCCTATGTCTCCCATGTCCACGGGTCCACAGACCTTCAGTCCCAAATTTGGGCACTTCGCCCAGAGTAATTCCCCCTACAAACACTTTGGGGACTTTAGGTTCCTCGGGTTAGTTGTAGCCGTTGCTACTAATATCCTCCTGCCCATTCCCCCTTCCTTTCCCTTATCTGAACCCTCCCAATCTCTCCCGCTCATATCCCTTGTCGGTGTATACCTCCCTCCTTTTTTTTTTTTTTTTTTTTTATTTCTTCTCCTTTTTGGATAGCTTGACACAGTTCCTTTTTTTTTTTCTATGTATAATCTGGTTAACATTTCTGATTGTCATATTCTATGTTTAAGCTATAATTTTGGTATGAACATTTATGATGATGAAACCTCTATACACTATGGAGTTTGCTGACTTATATGGGTTATTAATAATATGGGTCTTTTTTCCGCAACAAATGGACTTTTGCACCCTCCCATGGAGAGGTGGGAATAAGATCATTGACCAACAGACACCGAACATGGACTTAAACATCCAGCATTCTCTCTCTTGTGTTCCTTATTTTATGCGATTGTTTTATATAATACTACCTCTGGTTAATCCTGTTATTCCTGATGTATGTACTATTGATATGTATGTACATGCTTTTGATGCTCTTATGTTCATTTATCTTTTAAAATAATAAAAACTATTTAAAAAAAAAAATGTAGATATAACGACCTATGCTAAAGTATTGGCTACTAGACTGAATAAGATTCTCCCCTCCCCAATTCATTTAAACCAAGCAGGCTTCACTCCAGGTCGGGAGGCTCGCGACAATACTACCAAAATTCTTAGCCTAATTAAATACACCTCCTTACATCAAATCCCCTCAATAGTAGCATCCATGGATGCAGAAAAAGCCTTGGATAGGCTAAATTGGAATTTTCTCAGACAAACACTTCTAAAATTTGGATTCCCGGACAACTTTATTAACAAGATGTTCGCCCTTTATAATAATCCAAAAGCCAAAATTGATTTAAACAATTCCCTATCAGCCCCATTCAAAATCCATAATGGCACCCGTCAGGGTTGCCCGCTCTCTCCCCTTTTATTTGTCTTGGCTATGGAGGTCCTTGCCTCTAGAATCAGGCAGAACAAACACATATGCGGTAACTTTATCCTCCCCCATTCACTCATTACCTTTCCTCATGGAGGAACTCTCCCTTTATGGTTTTCACTCCAACTTCAAAGTTAATCAAAACAAATCCGAATTCTTATGTACAGCCCTTTCCCAAATGGACAAACAAAGAATTAAATCAGAGTAACGCCATAAAAATGTCCATTTTACCCAAAATATTATATATATTTCAAACGCTTCTGATAACCATCCCAAATGCCTACATATTCTCCCTACAAAAAATCATCAATGCGTATATTTGGCAGAATAAAAGACATAGAATAGCAAACACTACTATGTACCGTCCTAAAGAGAGTGGGGGCTTGGGGGTCCCTCATTTACAAAATTATTGATGGGCGGTCTTCCTAACACGGATTATGGATTAGTGCAAAAGTTCAGCACATAAAGAATGGGTCACTCCGGAACACATCCTGGCGGGGGAAACCCAATTGGGTAGTTATTGTTGGCTGCCCACACAACAGAGGAGATTTGAACTTCTCCCCTCAAAATTGACAGTAGACACCTATAAATTATGGAAAAAATATCTAGCAAAAATTCCTACATTTTCCACAAACCCATCCCCACTGACCCCACTTTTCTCTAACTCAAACCTACCAATCTCAAATACATCATACCCAGCACATACCCACACATTATTATCTATGGCCCCTTTTTATGAGGTTTTACAGTCTGGCAAAATAAAACCCAAATTGGACCTACAAGATTTATATGAAGGGGTATTCTGTCATTGGTTCAAGTATCAACAATTAAAGCACTTCTTAGAAACTCATGTCAATAAAAAGAACATACTCAGACCCCTCACAGCCTACAAAACACTCTGTCACTCTAACTCTCCCACGAGAGGATCTTTGTCATTATCATAAAAATTACTAATATCACACCGCTCTAGGAATTTGCCTTCCTACACTAGTAAATGGGAAGCTGAACTTCAGACCTCACTCCCTCTGAAAGAAGGGTTTAGAATATTCTAAAATATGATTAAATCCACATCTTCTATACAGATCATGGAAATGAACACCAAACTACTATGTAGGTGGTATCTCACCCCATCTAGATTAGCTACTATTTTTAAAAACTCGTCCCCCTCCTGCTGGAGAGCCTGTGGCAACTCTGGCACTTTTCTACATATTTGGTGGGACTGTCCCTATATAGCCCCATTCCGGACATAGTTAATTGTAGACATAAAAAAATTCTTAGGAATTTCTTTACCTAGAGATCCGATAACCATTTTGTTTAACAAATTCCCAAAGGTCAACTACAAATTACACCTCCAGCTGTTATAAATAATGATTAATAGTGTAAAACGTCTAATCCCACAGCACTGGAAACAAACAATTTCCCCCTCTCACAATGTGGAGGGATCTTGTCTCAACCATGCTACTACTAGAAAGATACCACTTTGTTTCTACTAAAAGAATGAATGACTACCTATCAATCTCCTTTATTTGGGAAGATTGCCAAGCTTCCATTAGGAATATTATCTAATCAGCTAGATATATGAGAGGCCTTATTTAGATTTCCTTCCCAAACCCCCCTCCCTTGATGTACTCTTGACTTTACAATAGTATATAGAAAAATAAATATTGACTTACAAAATACCCCCATTGTTTTATATCTTTAATATTATCTGGAGCTGTTTGTTAATGTGTTGTTATGATATGATCTTATACTTCATCTATGCAAGGTTTGATGTAATAATATGTAATTTACTAAATTGTTGATGTAATTTTCTTTTTCCTCTAAAGAAGGAAAAATATGCTTGCAATTTCAATTGCATCATTCTTCAATAAAGAAAATAAATAAAAAAATAAAAAAAGTTAGATAAAGTGATCCACTCAGTTAAAATTGTGCAATAGCTATTTGTCTTTGGAGATGGGTTTATTTTAGGCATTACTACATGAAAACGATTACTGAAACTAGCTGATAAAGGTTCTATTTGTAGACAGGTACACACCTCCCCAAGTATGAAAAAGTAGTAGGAGTTTCAGTCAGATCGGGAATATTCAATACATTTTAAAATACACTTTTAGACGAAACAAAGAATATCCTTACTTTAATGTCCCTTTATCGCTAAGTGAATGTTAGATGGATGTAGACTGTACCATGACTCTTCTTCAAATGTTATTTGATATTGTATATTAGACTGTGATTCTAGTATTTATTAAATAAATATCTATCCCCTGAGTCTTTAGATCAAGGGTACCCAAAATCTAGTAGTTAAAATGATCCTGCATTACAATTGGTAATGGTAAAACCAAACATACTGGTAGTTTTGAGGACTGGCTTCTGACACACCATTTTTATAATGTATGGCTCTCCATCAGAGAAAGGGAGGTACTCTTTTACCCAGTGGGCATGAGGCCTGGAAAAGGGTACCTTTTTTCTTTTTCTTTTTTCTTGTGTTTTTTTTGTTTGTTTGTTTGCACTGCAGCTCATCTTTTAAGCATCACCACATCTTCAACAAAATTTATTTTTCCTTCTTAAACACATACTACAGCCATATAATACTTTTAGAGAAACTGTGGTGCAATATTAATTCTAAATAAGCTCATTCTCTATTCATTATGCATGGGAGAAAATTCATATTCAGCATTTGTTTGCAATATGTAGCGATGCTGCCGTGGTCTCTGCCGCAGGACTGCTGCAGGAGGCTAAGCTCCGATGTGAACTGCCTGTCCTCCTTGTGCAGGCCCAGGAGAGTTTTGCATCGGCATGCGCATGGCGTTCTCGCTGCATTACGTGGTCATGTCCAGAGGATATGAAGTGTTCGGTGGCAGTGACAAGCCATTACAGAGAAAGCATGTGTTTATATACACAATGCCACACTTCCTCTAGTAGCTGTTAATCATCCATGATGGCTATAAAACACTGCAGTTCAGAGAGTTCAGTGCTCAGTTGTGTAGAGCTATTTTAAGTATTTAATCCTAATATATCTTCTCTGCTTGTCTTGACCTTGCCCTTGTTAAAGGGATAGGAAACCCAAAACATTTCTTATGGGATTCAGACAGAGGATACCAATTTAAAAATAGTTTCTAATTTACTTCTATTATCAAATTTGCTACAAACCCATGATATCCTGTGTTGAAGAGGTACCTAGGTAGACATCTGGAGCACTACATGGCAGGAAACAGTGCTGCTATCCTAGTGCTCTTGCAAATGGTTAACATTCTTGCAAAACTGCTGCCATATAGTGCTTCAGAAAGAGGCCGTCTCCTAAGCATACGTCCTTACTTTTCAACAAAAGATACCAAGAGAACAAAGAAAAAATTATAATAGAAGTAAATTAGAAAGTTAATCATGAAAGAACATGTTTGAGTTTCATATCCCTTTAACTGTTTATGAACCAAAGCTGTTTGTCCTGACCTTCTGCCTGATTAATCATATATGAACGATAGCTGTCTGCCCTGACCTTTGGCCTGATTAACGATATATGAACCATAAATGCCTGCCCTGACTTTCTGCTTGATTAACCATATATGAACAATAGTTGACTGCCCTGACCTTCTGCCTGTTTAACCACGTATGATCCATTGCTCCCTGCCCTGACCTCGAGTTGTTTACTGGTTTATGTTATTGGAACTACCCTTTAAGTCAGCTACCTACTATGTGCTCTCCTATATAGCACAAGGGATATTGTTAATTATAATCAGTCACTTGTGCTGTCTAGTTGTTATGCAAGAAAAATCCTGCGCTACTAGGACTCATATAAGCCTACTTATCTCTGACAAAATAACTGAGCCCTATTATGGATCCCGTGTGGGATATTTGAAGAATTCAGTCAGTAGAAGAGATACAAGTTACTCAAGCTACTTTACAATCAAATAAGTTGAGACTTGATCAAATTATTCAAACAACGCCAGTGCAAGCTCTTCCTCCTGAATCTCATCATGTGTACCGAGAAGGTGCTACTGCTGCCCCTGAACCTCATATTGCTCTACCAGAAAAATTTAATGGGGGCCGTTAACAATAGACGTTTTAAAAGTTCTTCTCAAATAATGTTTTCATTACAACCAAGGACTTATGCTACCGATTTCATAAGAGTACGTACAGTGATTTCTCTAACAGAAGAACCTTAAATGTGGGTCCATCATCTACTGCAAACTCATAGTCCTCTCATAGATACGGGGTACTCTTTTCTATAAGCAATGGATACGTTATATGAAGATCCTCATAAAATAGCCATCTCTACTGCTTTACTATGTGCTCTTAATCAAGAAGGGAGAAATGTGGAGGAATATATCACTGATTTTTTTATGTCTGGTCATTGAGTCCAACTGGAATGAACCAGCTTTACATAATCAATTTAGATTGGGTTTATCTGAAAATGATTATGTTTATATTATGGAAAACCTGGGCATCAGGTCTGAGAATGTAAGACAAAATCAAAACCAGTAGATGTAAGTAGCCTTTTTCTTTTCAGTGGAATGAGAAATGTATAACCCTATCTGCTATGATAGACTTCAGAGCCAGTGGATGTTATATGGATATGACTCTAGCCAAGACATTGTATATATGCAGGAATTTCTTCCACATTAGTAGAAATAATTAATTGATGGCTTTTCTATAAGCTAAGGATCAGTAATTAAGGAAACAATACCTTTAATAGTAGTTGTAGATGAAGAGACTCTCTCCTTTTGATCTGGTTCATTCACTTTTATTCCCCATGGTTTTAGGGCTAACCTGGCTAAAAAAAATATAACCCTATCATTGACTGGGAGACTGGCAATATACATTTTATTTTGAGTTATTGCGTAAACCATTGTGTTTCTAAATCCACTTCAAAGTTAAACTTGGAAACTTTACCCCCACAGGATAAGAATGTACAAATTCCACTGCCTTATCATGATTTATCAGATGTTTTTGAGAAAAAAGGGGTCAGGAACAATTACCCCCTCACAGAGAATATGATTGTCCAATATTTCTTCTTCAAGGAGCCACAATACTATTCATCCATTTATATATTTAGTTAAAAGCATAAACTCAATGTATTAAGAGCATACATTGATGACAACCATGCTAAAGGATTCATAAAACATTCTACTTCTCTTGCTCAAGCAGGAATATTTTTTGTTGGTAAAAAAGGAGGTCTTCATCCCTGTTTAGATTACAGGGCATTAAAATTATTTAACTATAAAAAATTGCTTCTAAATACTGTGATGAGAGCAGGATGTGATGTCACTAGTATGTGGGCAGGGCTTAGGTCCGGTGTCTGTGTCGCAGTTAGTTTAGTACAATCAACCTGTCTGGATGTGTATTGCTATGCTCTGTAATAAAATAGAGTTGTACCATCATTGCTGTGTCCTGCATATGTCCTGCATCTCATGACATGGTGTCAGAAGTTCTGGACTGCGCTTCTGTTCCTGATCGATTGCAATGTCAAAGTTTACCCCACCTGAGCCTTTTGACTTTTCTCAGCCTGCAGCTTGGCCCACATGGCGTCAGCGGTTTCAGCGCTTCAGGATTGCATCCAAACTGAACAAGGAGAGTGGTGAAGTACAAGTTAATTCTCTTTTATACTCTATGGGGAAAGATGTAGAGCCAGTGTTCAATGCTTTTACTTTCCAAGAAGGGGAAGAAGTTAACTTTGATATAGTTATGGATAAACTCAGTGCCCACTTTGTGCCCAAAAGAAATGTGATTCATGAGAGAGCTTGTTTTCACAAACGTAATCAGCGTGTGGGAGAATCTGTGGAGTCATTTGTGCGCAGCCTGTATGAATTAGCTGAATTCTGTGAGTTTGGTGTTGCTAAAGAAGAGCAAATCAGAGACAGAATAGTTATTGGAATTGCAGATGCTGAAGTCTCCCTGAAGCTGCAGTTAGAGCCTGATTTAACGTTAGACGGGGCTATTAGGATGGCCCGCCAGAGTGAACTGGTGAAAAAGCAAAGTGCTGATCTGAGGTCTGAGAGTATTGTGGATGAAGTGCAACAGTCTAGGAAAATTACTAGTGAAAGGCACAGTGTGAGCGGTAGATCTAAAGTACTGGAAAGGCCTAGAAGTGGATGGGCGCAACATGGCCGATGCACACGGTGCTACCTGGCTCATGATCAGAGTGCTATATGCCCGGCCAGAGATAAAAGATGCAGAAAATATAACAGAATAGGCCATTTTGAAGTGGTGTGTAAAACTGAATACATTAAGGAGATGCAGGTGGACAGTGACCAGGAGGGTCAGGAAGTGTCTTTTGTGGGGTCTGTTGTGGAACGGACAAGCTCAGAGGAAGATTGGAAAGTTACTTTTACTGTAATGGGAGCCAAAGTTGATTTTAAGATTGACACAGGAGCAGATATCACTGTAATGTCTTTTGCTGAATTTATGAAACTGCCTCGACAGCCCCAGCTGGCGAAGGTTACTACAAATGTCCATAGTCCTGGTGGCTGCATTGATTGTGTGGGGAGCCAGCTGTGAGTACAAACAAAGGAAGTTCACCATGTGGGTGCATGTGATCCGAGGTCAGTGTGTTAACAGTTTATTGAGCAGAAAAGCAGCCTGTGACTTGGGCCTCGTGGCCAGAGTGAATGAGATCTCTGAAGATATGTTTGGCGAGTTGGGCCTACTGAACTGCAAACCTGTCCGTATAGCACTTAAAAGTGACGCTGTCCCATACAGTATTTCTACTCCTCGTAGAATTCCGTTCCCGCTCATGCCTCAAGTGGAGAAAGAGCTCATGCGCATGAAGTCTATGGGGGTTATTGAAGAGGTTGTTGAAGCAACTGATTTGTGTGCCCCCATTGTTCCAGTTGCAAAGAAAAACGGAAAGGTGCGCATCTGTGTGGACCTGAAAAGGTTGAATGAGGCAGTGAAGAGGGAGAGATTTGTGCTGCCGACATTGGAAGATATAGCCCCGAAGTTGGCTGGGGCGAAGTTCTTTTCCACATTAGACGCTTCTAGCGGCTTTTGGCAGATCCCCCTGGATCCAAAGTGCCGCAAACTGACTACCTTTATCACACCGGTAGGTCGGTTCTGCTTCTGCAGACTCCCCTTTGGGATATCCTCCGCTCATGAAATCTTTCAAAGGGAAATGAGTTCTCTCCTGAGTGGCCACGTGGGCACAGCGGTCGTCATGGACAACATTCTAGTGTATGGGTCTACAGTGGAGGAGCATGATCAGCGTTTGAGTTGTGTGCTGCAGGCTATCAAAGAGTCTGGGCTGAAGCTGAATAAAGAAAAATGTCATTTTAGGAAAACTGAATTATGCTACTTTGGGCATATCATCAACGGGGATGGCATCAAGCCGGACCCCGAGAAAATTCGGGCTATTGAACAGATGAAAAGCCCTTCTGATGTACATGAGCTGAGACAGATATTGGGCCTTGTAAATTATGTGGGCAAGTTTCTTCCAGATTTATCTACAGTTTTACACCCTATCACAGAGTTGCTTAAGAAAGATGTTGCCTGGGTCTGGGGACCCTCACAAGAAAAAGCGTTCCTGCATGCCAAGTCCCTGCTGGGGTCTGCCCCAGTGCTGGGGTTCTACGACCCTTCAAAAAAGACTGTGGTTAGTGCTGATGCAAGCAGTTATGGGTTGGGGGCTGCACTCCTGCAGCTGAATGACAACAAACTACAGCCCATCGCCTACTGTTCCCGCACACTGACGGCTGCGGAGTCAAAATACGCTCAAATTGAGAAAGAGTGCCTGGCTGCAGTTTGGGCCTGTGAGCGTTATCTAGTGGGTTTGGAGAAATTTAGTCTGGAAACTGACCACAAACCGCTAGTCCCTCTAATCAATTCTTATGACATTGACAAAACACCCTTGAGATGCCAGAGACTTTTAATGAGACTGCTCAGGTTCAATGTTCAGGCAGTGCATGTGCCAGGGAAACAGCTGGTTGTGGCAGATACACTATCCAGGCTCCCGCTGGCTGCTGCTGAAGAATCCTCCACAGAATCAAATGTGAAAGTGTATGTTGATTCAGTTCTGGCCTCTAAGTCCATTTCTTCAAGGAAACTGGAAGAGATAAAGGAGGAGACATATTTGGACACAGATCTGCAAGAAGTTATAAGGTACATAAGAGAAGGCTGGCCCGAGAGCCGGGCAGCCTGGATGTCTTTAAGTGCTTACCAGCCAGAGAGGTCGCAACTCACGGAGCTGGAGGGGTTGGTGCTGTTCCAAGACCGCATTGCAATTCCTGTCAGCATGAGGAAAGAGATGTTAAACAGGATTCATGATGGCCACTTAGGCATTACAAAGTGCAGAGAGAGAGCAGCTACAGCTGTGTGGTGGCCTGGGATCAGCTCCGACATTGCAAATCACGTGTCTAAATGTGCCTTTTGCCGGGAACGCCGGCCTACTCAGAGAAGGGAGCCCTTGATGTCTACTCCGCTGCCTGCGGGGCCGTGGCAGAAAATAGCTGCTGATTTGTGTGAACTGCACGGGAAAAAGTTTCTTGTTGTGATCGACTACTATTCCAGGTATTTGGAAATTGCACCCCTGAATGATATCACAAGTCAGGCCGTTATCATTCGCCTGAAGAGCTTGTTCGCCCGCTGGGGCATTCCAATGGAGCTGGTGAGTGATAATGGTATGCAGTTCATTCTACAGAGTTCAGTGCTTTCAGCAGGGAATATGATTTTGTACATTCCACGTCAAGTCCACATTATCCGCAGGCCAACGGAATGGCTGAAAGGGCAGTTCAAACAACAAAATTCATTCTAAAGCAATCTGAGCCGTACCTAGCCCTCTTGTCATACAGGGCGACGCCCATTCAAGCCACCGGGTTTAGCCCGGCACAGCTGATGCTAGGATGCCAGATTCGCACCACTTTACCCTCAGTGGGTGTCTTCAAGCCGCCTGGCCCTGTTCCTCGGGACGAAGTCCTTAGGAGGGATGAAGAGGCCAAAAAGGGTTATCGTTTCTTCTACGACAGGAGACATTCTGTCGGGCCTTTACAGGAACTGAAAGCGGGCCAAAGTGTCAGAATTAAACTGGATGATGAGAAGAAATGGAAGACGCCTGCTACGGTAGTGGGCCGCTCTCCAGAACCAAGGTCTTACACAGTCCTTACAGAGGGAGGGACGGTTACACGCCGTAACCGAAGACATCTTCAGTCTGTACCTGAGAGTCTGGAACCGGATGCCTCAGTACCACCGCCGGTGGGATCCCCTGTTCTAAGAGAGGTGCCTTCCCCTCAGCAAGATCACAGCGGGGATATATCTTTGCCTCCAGCAGACTCTTGTTCACCATCTTCTGTATCAGAGGACAGTTCATGCAAAGTTACATCAAGCGGAAGAGTGGTGAAACTTCCGGCCCGATACAGGGACTGACTTTAGCTAGAACAGTGACCGGAAGTATGGGCAGAATAATCCCATGGTCACTGTGGACTAGGGTAGTCTACCCCGATGTCCAAGTCAGGATGTAATTTATTTGTTCATGTTTTCTAATCTATCTGTTTTTATAATGTTCAAAAACAAAAATGTTGTTGTATACCCTGTTGGTGTACCTTGTTATTTATTATATGCAAATGTATGCTTTGCCTTTGAAAAAGGGGAAGATGTGATGAGAGCAGGATGTGATGTCACTAGTATGTGGGCGGGGCTTAGGTCCGGTGTCTGTGTCGCAGTTAGTTTAGTACAATCAACCTGTCTGGATGTGTATTGCTATGCTCTGTAATAAAATAGAGTTGTACCATCATTGCTGTGTCCTGCATATGTCCTGCATCTCATGACAAATACCTTTCCTGAATTATTAGAAAGATTAAGGAAAGCTATCATCTATAGTAAACCTGATCGACATGGGGAGCCTATAATCTGGTCAGGAAGAATAGAAAACAGCCTTTAGATCAAGATATGGGCATTATGAATATCTGGTGATGTCATATGATCTCCATGATGCTCAAGTCACCTTTCAGAGATTTGTTAATGACATGCTGAGAGATATATTAGACATTTTTGTCATAGTCTATTTAGACAAAAATTTATGGAACACATTTAACCCTGGATAGACCTTGCTGATTGGTGGCTATATTTAGCCACCAATCAGCAAGCGCTACCCAGGTGCTGAACCTAAAATGGGCAGGCTCCTAAGCTTTTATTCCTGCTTTTTCAAATAAAGATACCAAGAGAATGAAGAACAATTGATAATAGGAGTAAATTAGAAAGATGCTTAAAATTGCATGATTTATCCGAATCATGAAAGAAAAAATGTGGGTTTAGTATCCCTTTAAGTTGGCTGTAGAGGAATGGAGACATTTATTGGAAGTTACAAAGCATCCAGTGACCATATACACTGATCATCACAATTTAGAATATTTACAATCTGCACATAGATTGATACCCAGACAAGCCAGATGGGCTCTATTCTTCAATAGATTCAACTTATTGATATCCTATATACCTGGTTCATGTAATGGAAAACCAGATGCTCTCTCTCGTATTACAGAAAGCCCCCATAAAGAGGTAGAATATCCCATAACAATACTACAAAAGGATTGCTTCCTAGCTACATTATCCACTTTTTGGGACAAGATAAAACAAAACAGTCATAAAGAAAACATACCGATTACAAATCCTTCTTTTCAATCACAAAATTGTTTTGTTTTGTATAATGGAAAATGTATTTGTCCCTCTTATGTGTTACAGATTTTTTACAATATTGTCAAAATTCTCCTATTGGGGGTTACGACGCTATTAAGAAAACTAAAGAGTTTATTTTTCACTATGTTTGGTGGTCTTCTCATGTGAAAGATGTAATTACATATGTATCTGCTTGTCCTATATGTGTTAGATCTAAAGATTGACATAAAAAATCACAGGATTTGCCGTAACCACTTCCAGTACCTGATAGACCTTGGACAGATATATCTATAGACTTTATAGTGGAATTACCGAATGCTCAAGGATATAATACGATTATGGAAATCATAGATTGCTTTAGTAAAAGAGCTAATTTCGTCCCTACTAAAGGAATTTTTACAGACCATTAACTACTCTTTTTATTCAGGAAATATTTAGGTTACATGGTATACCTGAATCAATAGTCATAGATTGAGGCACACAATTCTGGATTTCCTTTTCTCAAGCTTTACATATTCAGAGATCCTTATCTACAGCATTTCAACCTTAATCCAATGATCAAACAAAACAAATCAATCAAACTTTGGAACAATATTTACAATATTTTATTTCTTATCTACATGATGACTGGAAACAATATTTACCTTTAGCTGAATTTGCATATAATAATCAAGTACATCTTTCCACTGATACCTCACCTTTCTTTGCAAATTATGGATTTCACCCTATGATTCTACCAGAAAATCCTATAGCGACCCTATTTCCTGAAGCTGATAAACTTCTTAAGAGCTTAATAGAAAGCTTCACTAATATTAAAACAGAACTTGCACAGAACTCAAACAAAATTTTAAATATATGCAGATCATTGTCAAAGTCCTGCCCCAGAAAATAAAGAAGGTGGTATTGTGTGGTTGTCTACCACACATCTAAAATTACAATATCCTTCAAATAAATTTTGCCCTAGATTTATAGGACCTTTTGAAAATATTAATGGGACATGAAACTCAAAAATGTTCTTTCATGATTCAGATAGAGAATACAATTTTAAACAACTTTCTAATTTACTTCTATTTTCTAATTTGTTTCAATCTCTTGGTATAATTTGTTGAAGCAGCAGCAATGCACTACTGGTTTCTAAATGAACACATGGGTGAACCAATGACAATCGGTATATATATGCAGCCACCAATCATCAGTGAGAACCTAGGTTCTTTGCTGCTCCTGAGCTTACCTAGATAAACCTTTCAGCAAAGGATAACAAGATAAGGAAGCAAAATAAATAATAGAAGTAAATTGGAAAGTTGTTGAAAAATAAATTGTATTCTCTATCTAAATCATGAAAGAAAAATGTTGGGTTTCATGTCCCTTTAAGGTTGTGACTCTTACTGCCCTGATAATTACAAAATACATCCTGTATTCCACACTTCATGGTTTCAAGATTACCTAGAAATCCTGACCCTGTTTTAATAAATGGAGAAGAAGAATATGAAGTACGAGAAATCCTTGATTCCCATAGGAAACAAGGTTGTCTTGAATACTTGATAAATTATCAAGGTAATGGACCTGAAGAAAGTTCATGGATTTCTGCTGAAGATGTACATGCTCCTCTTCGCATTTGATCCCTCAATAGTAATCATCCTGACAAGCCTGGTCCAGATTGCCCTTCGAAGGGCACACCTAAGGGGGGCACTGTAAGGACCTACAGCCTACCTATAGTAGAGCTACTGTGGCCTCTGCCGCAGGACCACTGCAGGCGGATGAGCTCTGATGTGAGTGTCCTCCTCATGCAGGCCCAGGAGAGTTTTGCTTTACTTTGGCATGCACATGGTGTCCTTGTGGCATCATGTGGTCATGACCAGAGAATAAGTGACAAGTTATTACAGAGGAAGCATGTCTTTATATACACGCCATGCTTCCCCTATTAGCTGTCAATCATCCTAGTCGCCTATAAAGCACTGCAGCTCAGAAAGTTTAGTGCTCAGTTGTTAAGAGCTATCCTATGTGTTTAGTCCTAATATATCTTCTCTGCTTGTCTTGACCTTGTTCCTGTAAACTGTTTATGAACCAAAGCTACCTTCCATGACCTTCGGATTAGTCGTATAGGAACCATAGCTGCCTGCCCGGACCTTCTGCCTGTATAACCGTGTATGAACCATTGCTGCCTGCCCTGACCTCAAATTGTTTACTGGATTATGTTATTGGAACTGCCCTTTAAGTCATCTAGCCCAAGGGATCCTGTTAATTATAACACTTGTGCTGTATGGTGGTTGTATAAGAGAAATATCCTACTCTATTTGTATCCATATAAGTCTACTTATCTCTGACACATGCAGTGGCATTCAGCTCATTGTGTGTTGGACTTTCACACTAATATATCTGGCTACCAAAATATCTGAATTTCCTCCACTGTTTACTATTCATTCCTCCATGTGTCTGCTGCTGTTTGTGGACAGGGCATGGATCCGCAAGTATAGGTTTTTGGGGGAAAGTAGTGAAAGAGACATTTTCTCAGCATATGCAGCTTTTAAGCCAGTGAATTCTGCTTTTGAACACTTGCAGGGCAGGCTCACAAATGAGAGCCTGTTTTCTGCAATGTAATATTACCACTGCTTCTTACCCTCTCTGCCACCTCTGAGGTGAAGGACAGAAAACACCCCAAACATGTTGGGGTAATTGAAAGGCCCTGCTCTCACACAGTTGGTCGTGTGAGGGCAGAGCTAAACAAGGAAGTCCTTGTGTAATGGTATATCCAAACAGTTAACGTACAGTGGGCCAGATTACAAGTGTGGAGCTAAATATATTTTTCACTCGCACGCTATCAACGTTGAAAGTAAACTTTTAAAATGGGCGGGTTAGCGTGCATATTAAAAGTAAAAGTTAGCCCGCAAGCGAAAACCGATGCGCACTAACTTCAGGACTTCTGATATCGCAACTGTAATGATGTGTATGCTTTATGTTATATTTTAAGTTCAGTAGTAATGCTTAGTTCACTCTGTGCATTATAAACAGTTAACATTTTAGTCATGTGATCAGAGGGGGCGGGCAGATGTTGTTAAGATGGATGCTGCTGAATAAAGTCTGTATTCTTGTTCTCTCTCCATGCTGTTTGCCAATACATTATAAAAATCATCACATGGTGCCCGAAGTTGGATGAAAAGTGACATGGCAGCAAACCGCAACACAAAGAACATTCCTTCTCTGGATTTAGAGTCAGGGAAGATTTCTGACAATTGGTCAAAATGGAGTGAGCTGATTGAACTTGTGTTTGCAGGCCCAGATGCAGACAGATGGACTGATCAACAGAAGGCAGCACACAAAAGGGACGTGATGTATGCAGAGCCTGACAGGCAAGCGGGGATATCACTGCAGAGGACAAAAAAAACAGAGGTATTGTTTGCAAAGTTTGAGCATACTGCAATCCAAGGAAAAACTCCACAGTGCAAAGGAAACTGTTTTATGAGAGAAATCAGTGTGGAGGTGAATCTGTGGATGAATGGATGACACAGCTGTGCTTGCTTGCCAAAGACTGTGCTTTTTATGATGCAGGTGATATGATAAAAGACCGTATTCTGATGGGCATTAAGTTTAAAGAAGTTCAGGAAAAGCTGCTGCAGGAAGAAGATTTAAATCTTGAGAAAGCCATCAGGATTGCTAGAGCATATGAAATGTCAAGAAAGGACATGCAGGTACTGGAAGGAACACAGCACCAGATCAGTGCTATAGAAAATCAAAGCAGAAGATACTGGCAAGAAAGAGGACACAAGGGGATAAAAGGCAAGTGGGACACTGGGACAAGTAACACACAAGCAACCTGTGGCTACTGTGGAAACATGCACAACAAAAATGCTGCCTGTCCTGCAAGGTGGCAGATATGTAATAAATGCAAGAAAAGAGGACATTTTGCCAGGGTGTGTAAACTGTTTTCCCATATTGCAAGGACACAAACACAGGCAGTACACGCCATAGAGGACAATGATGACAATGCAGGGTCAGACTGGCAGCAGTAAAGAAATCACACAAGTCTGCAGATGAAGCAAATGTAACCCTACAGATAGGGGCTCACAAAACTCCAGTCACATTCAAAATAGATACAGGGGCACAAGTAAACTGTGTGCCAAGCCACACATACCTGGAACTCCTTAGAAATGAATTCCCCTTAGAGACTCAAGACCTACCAAAACTGTTGGGATATGGTGGGGAAAAGCTGAAAGTGATGGGTCGCTGTCATGCAAAATGTTTTTACAAGGGATCTGAAAGGTCTTACAATTGTTTGTGATAGAAACAAAAGCCCCAGCAGTATTAGGTCTCAAAACAAGTAAAGATATTGGACTTGTAAAGATCATTATGGCTGTGGATGGTGGGTGCAGCGAACTGTCAAAGGACAACATTAAGCGTGAGTACAGTGATCTATTCAAGGGCCTAGGGTGCCTCCTGGGGATTAGCCGCATACGTTTAAAAGAGGGTACACAGCCTGTCATTCATGCCCCAAGGAAAATACCTCTATCTCTTGAGGCTAAAGTCAAACAAGAACTAACAAGGATGGAGAAGTTGGGGGTAGTAAAAATGGTCACAGAACCATCAGAATGGGTCAGTTCTATGGTTGTGGTAGAGAAGAAAAACACGGGCGCAATTCGTATTTGCATTGATCCATGTGATTTGAACAAAGTAATAATGAGAGAACACTACAAACTCCCCACCATAGATGATATAGCTCACAAGCTAGTAGGAGCAACAGTGATAAGTGTACTAGATGCAAAATCTGGTTACTGGCAATTGCGTCTTGATGAACCCAGCAGTCACCTAACCACTTTCAACTCCCCCTTTGGATGATGGCGCTTCACAAGGGTACCTTTCAGCATTACTTCTGCTCAGGAGATATTTCAAAAGAAATCACATGAAATGATTTCTGGTCTACATGGTGTTGAAGTAATAATTGATGATTTGCTGGTTTATGGAAAGGATTATACAGAACATGACGGAAACCTCATTGCCTTACTCAAGCGGTATCGGGAGAAAAATCTTAAACTCAATCCAAACAAAATGCAAATTGGGGTAGAAGAGGTTACATATTTTGGACACCTTCTAACCAAAGAGGGCTTAAAGACTGATCCAAAGAAGATAACAGCAGTTATTAGCATGAAGGCCCCATCCTCCAGGAAGGAACTAGAGACATCATTAAGCATTTTTAATTATCTATCCAAGTTTTCTCAGGGCCTCGCTCAGCTGACAGCCCCACTACGTGCATTGCTACAAAGGGATGCTATTTGGTCTTGGGACGCAAACATGGAAAAGACATTTGAGAAAGTAAAAAAACTGATCACTAAACATAAGGGGCCAATACTGAAATATTTTGACGTAAACTGTGACACTGTGCTTCAAGTGGATGCATCCCAGTTTGGGTTAGGTGCTGTGCTAATTCAACAAGGACATCCTGTTGCATATGCTTCACAAGCTCTGACAACAACACAAGCCAATTATGCTCAAATTGAAAAGGAGATGTTGGCCATTGTGAATGGATGTGAGAAATTTCACCAGTATATCTATGGTCGCCCAGTGGTTGTGGAAACTGATCACAAACCATTGGAGTACATCATGCAAAAACCACTATCTGCTATACCTCCAAGCCTGCAGAGGATGGTTATGAAACTACAAAAGTATGATCTCACAGTGAAATATAAACCAGCAAAGGAAATTCCGATGGCAGATACGCTGTCTAGGGTGTTTCCAGAAGGACATGAAGCACAGGATGAACCTGAAATGGAAGAACAGGTACATACAGAACTAGTAAATATTCCAATAGCTGATGTACGGCTGGAAAAAATTAGACAAGATACCAAACAAGTTAAAGTACTAGAAAAACTAATTTGTGTCATGTGCAATGGCTGGCCAGAAAAAAACAAAAGAAGCTTTCTCCTGAGTTGCAGGGATTCTGGCCTGTGAGAAAAGAACTATCCTTTCATACGGATATCATATTCATGGCTGACCGTATTCTTATTCCTAAATCACAGCAGGCAGAAGTACTTGAGCAAATTCACCAGGGACATTTGGGCATTACTCTTTGTAAGCGCAGAGTTGTTTACTGGCCTAATTTGGACCTTGATATTGAGACACTTGTGAAGACATGTGAAACCTGCCAGACATTTCAAGAAAACAATGCAAAAGAACCTCTCACACCATGGAACACTCCTTCACGGGCATGGCAGAGACTGGCCACAGATATTTTTCATTTTGAGCACAACCACTACCTGATAGTAGTAGATTACTACAGCAAATTCTTTGAGCTAGTACAGCTGAGAAATCTAAAAGCATCAGCAATCATATGGGCTTTCAAAACAATACTCTAGAGACATGGAGTGTGTGAAGAACTTGTGTCTGATAATGGACCGCAATTCTCAAGTGTTGAATTCCAGTGCTTTCTGCGTGAATGGGGAGTCAGGCACAAACCAATAAGTCTGTATCACTCACAGGCCAATGGTTTAGCTGAGAAGTATGTTGGCATAGCCAAATCCATTATCCAAAAAGCACAATCATCAGGGCAAGATGTGAACCTAGGCCTGTTAAACTATCGTGCAACACCCATGGAGGGTTTATGTTCACCTGCACAGCTGCTCATGGGTAGATCACTGAGGACCACAGTGCCTATTGCACCAGAGAAATTGTAGCCTCAGACTATCCCACAGGATCAGGTAACAGGTCAGAGGAACATAAACATGAAAAAGCAAAAGCTGTATTTTGACTAATCTACCAAGTTACTTGGTCCACTCAGGGCTGGGCAAGCTGTGAGACACAGAGTCACTGGGGATACATGGGAACCTGCTTGAATTGTCAGTGAAGCCAATTTGCCAAGGTCATATGTAATCAAAACCAAGTGTGGACAGAAACTGAGACGCAACAGGCGTCATCTTCGACCAGACACTGCAGCCGATACTTTACTTGGGAAACCAAGCAGCAATGACAAAAAAGAGCAAAGCAATGAATTCACAGAATTCCCTAACATGGATGTAAAGTCTACTGAGGACTTTGAGGACAACATAAGTGTATCAGCTTGCGATAATGCTAGGAATGACTCTCAACTTGACACTGATTGTACTGCTGATGAGCCAGCAGTTACTTTCTCTCGTTATGGTCGAGCTATTAAACCAAAAATATGGGAAGACTTTGTCTCATATTAAGTGTTTCATATTTGAAGGGGAAGATGTAATGATGTGTATGCTTTGTTATATTTTAAGTTCAGTAGTTATGCTTAGTTCACTCTGTGCATTTTAGTCATGTGATCAGAGGGGGCGGGCAGTTGTTGTTAAGATGGATGCTGCTGAATAAAGTCTGTATTCTTGTTCTCTCTCCTTGCTGTTCATCAAAGCAACCATGTAAACTTCTTCTCCCCAAAAACTTTGATGGAACACGCTTTAAAAAACCCCGAAAGAACTACCACTTAAAACTTGCACGGTAACCTGACAATGCATTAGACCTACAGCGCTAAACCCGAATGATAATTTTTTTGTAAAATACATCTGGCGTTAAAGACAAAATGAAAACCTTCTTTTCCTCACTAAAAACTTTTTTTTTCTTTCAACTCTTTTGGCATGGTCAATAGTAATTTTTTTATTCCAATTAATTTTAAGGTACTGCTAGCACTGTTTTTGCCATCCAGCTGGTCCTATTGCAAAATGATAGGGATAATCACAGCACTGGTTGTCCATTTTTTGCCTATTCCTTTTCCTTTGTAGTAGTAGGAGATGTCAGCCAGGGAGCAATCTGTCCCTTTGTTTTCTGCTTAAAAATGAGAAACATGTGGGGGAGGAGCCTAGCAGCCCAGGATCATGGCCGCACACTAAGACGGCTCTGTAGACTAGAAAGCTGCCAAGATGACATATGGCCTATAATTAGTCAACTTTTGCTTAAGATTGGAGGGGGAAGCAATACAGCACACTCCAACCCTGTGTGGGTGACCATCTAACAGCATTCATCGGCAGAATGAGCAAGTAGGAAGATCTTGTGAAGCTGCGCCATCACCTCACACAGTCAGAGAGGGGAAACTAGTTATTGGTCCGCAGAGCTCCGATAGTCGAAACAACACAGCTGAGAGTGGATTCCCCCGCAGCAGAGTACTAACCGGCTAGCACGGTAAAGTGCTGAGGTGGGCCGCATGGACACACAAAGATTGACACGGACCGCATGTGAATTTGTGACCCACGTGCTCCGACTTCCGGCACTACAGCCTCCCGCGACCATCATTAATGATCGCATCGATCACAGGCACAGAGTGGGTAAACAGCAGACTGAGGCCATTCACAGGGAGTAAGAACAAATGGTGCTGCACTTCACATCAGGCTCCTACACACAGATCACGGAGCTTAGAACAGTGCACTGCGCGGCCCTTACCGAACATTTTAATAGAGGCATCTAACACGATAGGCCAAACTCACCACAGGGCTAAGGCATATCATATAGCAATAGCTCACGAAGCACAAGAGACGCATATTCCCACCTCAATATCTCTGTAACGATAAGCCATAAGCTAAAGGATAATACTCTCAGTCCACCCATACCTAAAGGCACTGTGAGGGGTGCTGTAATCATGGGCATGTCCTGCAAAAGAGCCCCAAAGCCAGAAAAGCAAGCCTCCTCGCTACTAATGAGCCAATACCTGAAACCAGCCACAGCCATAACAGACCAGACAACTGATCAGAATATCCATCTGCCTGATCCAGCCATAAACATTACAAGCACAGACATGGAGCAAGCAGGAGCCTCATTCATCACTAGAGAAGATTTGAAGCTTTTAGAAGAAGAAGTTTTGTCTGAAGTTAGAGGCCTCTTTGGGGAGCTGAAAAAAGATGTATCCCAACTTGCCAATAGAGTTGATTCTATAGAGCACTCACAAACCACAATACATGATGAAGTAAAAAACAACTCCCAAACAATATCACAGCAAAATGATGCAATCAATTTCCTCCTGGATAAGATAGAGGATCTTGATAACCGCAATAGGAGGAATAACCTGCGTATTAGAGGTATCCCCGAAAGCGTCAACCCATCAGCACTAATTGGCTACCTTCAGGACCTATTCAGAGTCATTAAAAATACCCCTGCGTCTCCTGATATCCCAGTAGAAAGAGCTCATAGATCACTACGCCCCAAACCCATCGCCAAAGCTCCCCCTAGGGACATGATAATCAGATTCCTAAGCTATGTTGACAAGGAGGAAATCGCCAGAGGAGCTAGAACCAAAAATCCACTTACACATGTGGGCATACCTCTTCAGATTTTTTCAGATCTATCACCTGCAACGCTCCAGAAGCGTAGAGAACTTAAACATGTGACAGAAGCTCTCAGAACCCATAAAATATCATATCGATGGGGATTCCCTCTAAGCATAATAGTGACTCACAACGGTCACATGACCATTTACAGAACAGAGCAAGACATTCCAAGTTTCTACAGAGCACTGGGCATCACGCAGACCTGCATACCTCACCCAGAACCATCATCTCAAGCTCAAACATCACAGATCCACAGTAAGCCAAAGCCTGGGAGCCTCCATTCAAGAAAAGAAAAGACACAAATGATAGACCATGGTCCCACAAGTTGGTCAGAAGATTCGCCAGAACACACTGCACTTGGGGAAAAATAATTCACAACCAGCATTGGTCATATACCTAACTCAGACGCTCACAGTTTGGAGCATCCATTTGCAGAACCCTGTTTGCGATAAACCTCAACGACATTTATCATGAGTCCCCAGGACACTGATGGATAAAGACTCTAAGAGATACAAGACCTGACCCTATGGGACTCGCAGGGTCTGGCAACATCCAGATGAGTGAAGTATCATTTCAATTTTAGATTAAAATAGAACCTGTTTGTGTTCAGCTATGTTATGCATGTTATGTTAATGTTCTGTTTGCATTGTACGTTATAATTATAAGAATAGGGGACCTGAAGTCCTATTGACTGGACACGCACATATCTAACCACCCCTGAATTGAACTGACTTCAACACATGTGACATATGGCAGAGACTTCTTGAATACCTCCACCTCTATGTTCTGTAGAAGAAACCGCCGACTCAGAGTGCCTAACCCATGACTTGTAACCTGAGACCAACTATTCAGACATAAACTACACCCAGACTTTCTCTTTCTCTTAGATAAACCAGCACAGGCACAGACAAAAACGATAGTTGTTAACATTAACGCACTCATTCAGACTTGCGTGAGACGCCTTGGCACCTATATGAACCACCCCCCACCAACAGACTCACTCTCCCTATCACTAGATTCAACCTCCCCTCTCTCACAACAATTGCAACCCCCACCTTTCTTTCTTTCTATCTTTCATTTTTCTTTTTCTTTTTTTCTAAGCAAGCAAAATGAAACACCTATAACTATCATACAAGCCATATTAAAAGACCACTAACTCTGTACTACTGAACAGATAGGCAGACCACGGTCTCATTCCCCACACTTTGTTGTTAGCAATCAATTGGCGAAACTGTTATCTCTATATTGTTTTTACAACATAATCTTAGATCAGTTGAGCCTGTACACTCCTGAACCTATTTACCCGCGGAGAATTGGAAATTACCTGTTCTCCTTACGCCACTATACTTACCATATTTTACAACTAATATCCTTGTACAGCATTGTCGTCTCACAAGGGCGCAAGTGGCCTTCTGACCCTACCCCAAACCTTTACCTCTTTTTCCCTTTTTTCATTCCCCTAACACACCATTAGGCATGACAGCCAGATATAGACTCAACCCCGTCTTAATACTTATCGGCCTTAGCCTAATCCCACTCACCTGGGTCTTCACAATGCCTAAAACAAGCACAGCTCAGCACATCACCTTCACTACTGTTAATGTCAAAGGGCTTAATACACCGCAAAAAAGAAATATAAACCTCACGGATTTGCACAAAAAAAAATGCGCAATTATATTGCTCCAAGAAACCCATTTTAAAAAAGGCAAAGTGCCTCGGTGGTTACATCATAAATACTCTATGGCATTTTTCACCTCAGGCCCAACAAAACTAAACGGTATAGGCATTCTTTTCAGAAGTGATATACCTTTCCAAAAACTACAACTAGAACAGGATACAGAAGGTAGATGGATGATCTTAACAGGACTTTTATACAATAGGCCAGTGACTATAATTAACGCTTACTTCCCAAACGGGGGACAAAAAACATTTATGCGGCATTTGTCTAACAAAATGATTGATGGCAGAAAAGGAATGCTAATATTTGGGGGCGATTTAAATATACCACTAGATCCTAAACTAGACACACAATCAGGTCATTCACATATTCTGCAAAGAGATATAAAAAATATCAACAGCCAATTGTGCACCCTAGCTCTGCACGACGCCTGGCGAATCTTCCACCCTAACATATCAGACTACACATTTTACTCTCACCCACACAACTCATACTCCCGCATTGACTATTTATTTACGGATGCACTCACTCTATCTTTGGTTAAAAATGCTTGCATACACTCCATCACATGGTCTGATCATGCCCCTGTATCTTGCACAATCAACGGAATCTAGATGACACACTTTTAGAACATCCAATTATTAACCTTATTAACCTAGAAACCTAGAAATAGAAAAAAGGCTAACAGAGTATTTCCTACTTAACGACGATACCGACACGCCGTATACTAACATCTGGGAAGCACACAAATGCGTCCTTAGGGGTGAGTTTATAAAGCACAAAGCTTTTCTCACTAAACAAAGCAGACTTCGACGGGAGAGCCTGTTGGGGAAAATACACACACTGGAACTAGAGCATAAAGACACTCCCCAGAATACCCAGCTTCTGACGGAGCTGAAAGAAACCAGAGCAGAGCTTAATGAATATATGCAATATGAATACCAAAAACAAGCATTCACCCTCCAACAAAAATATTATGAGCAGGGAAACAGATCAGGTAAACTCTTGGCCAGAGCAATACATAGGAAACAACTCAAGGCACACATTCATGCAGTCCAAAACAAGAAAGGCACAGAGAAAAAGGATAGTGTAGCCATAGCAGACACTTTTCGAGAATATTACACATCCCTGTATAATTTGACTGGAACTCAGTCCCACATGCACCCAACAGAAAATAGAGAAAACAAAATCTCTCGCTATTTAGAAGATATAGACACCCCCCGCCTTACAGAGGAGCAATCCCTTAAGTTGGATGCTCCTATCGAGCTCACAGAAATTCTAACAGCCATACAAAACTTACCAACAGGGAAAAGTCCGGGCCCAGATGGGTTCGGTGCTAAATACTACAAGAAATTCGCTCAGATCCTGGCCCCCAAATTGTTGGAAACATTTGTAGCTCTGGACAATGTTGAAGGATTCCATAAATCCATGCTAGAGGCCCACATTGCAGTAATCCCAAAACCTGGGAAGCCACCTAATGCCCCACAAAACTTTCGACCCATCTCTCTTTTGAACACGGACATCAAAATCTTCACCAGGATCTTGGCTGACAGACTAAATCCCCTTCTTAACCAAATCATTTCGACAGATCAGGTTGGTTTTATCCCCAATAGGGAGGCCAGGGACAACACCTTAAAGGTCACCCAACTCATAGCATATGCCCAAAATAATCATATCCCAATCTCCCTGATATCCACCGACGCTGAAAAAGCCTTTGACAGGGTGGACTGGGGTTTCCTCAGAGCCGCCCTGTCTAAATTTAACATTGGCCAGTCGTTTATTACAAAAATTTTCTCCTTATATTCGAATCAAAGTCAATTATAATCAAATCAAATTATAATCAAAGTCAATTCAATCTTGTCGGAACCCTTTAATATCAGAAACGGAACCCGTCAGGGGTGCCTGTTATCGCCCATACTATTTGCACTGTCCATTGAGATGCTGGCACACAAAATTAGGCTGAATCACCACATAAAAGTTATACACACAACTTACGCAGAATACAAATTGGCAATGTATGCCGATGATATCCTCCTCACTGTCACAGATCTCGAAAGCTCTTTACCTCCACTAAAGGAGGAGTTTAAAGAATATGGCCAATATTCTAATTTTCACTTAAATCTGAATAAATCAGAAATAGTAAACATAAACGTACCGACCCACGTCTTGGTAAAACTAAAAGACACATGCCCTTTACGTATATAGAATACACATTTAAAATACTTGGGAATTTATTTAACCGCAGACATGCAGACCTCTTTTTCATCAAATTACAAACTCCTGCTAGCTGACATCACAAGAGATCTTTCCTGTTGGAAAAATAAACCACTCTTGTGGATCGGTAGAATCCATGTAGTAAAAATGAACATCTTACCTAGAATTTTGTACTTTCAGCAAACCCTTCCAATCCCCTTACCCAAAAATTACACATCACAACTGCAAAGAAACATTGAACAATTCATATGGGGACCCATCAGACCAAGAATTCCTAGAAAGTCTATGTATTTGAACAGAGACAGGGGCGGATTAGGGGTACCAAATATAGAGAGATATAGACTCACAACACTAATACAACGGCTTATAGACTGGTGTCACAACTCTGCCCACAAACAATGGAATACAATTAGACAGAGAAATAATCAAAGTTCCCAACACGGCCTGGTTGTGCTGGCTTAATACTGCTGACAGACCCAAAATGATAACGGAATATCCTCTTCTACTAGAGTTCTTTACACAGTGGGATAAATTGATAGCTACCAGCACCCACATCTCATCTAACCCATCACCATTGACACCGTTATTCAACAACCCCATGCTCTCTTTCTCCCTGCTATCAAACACATATCATTATATGCTCCATAAATTCATATACTTACCTGGAAAAATATCACCAATAACCAAAAACTATGCTCAAGACAGGAACTAACTGAAAGAGAACCCCGGTTCCCCCCCCCTCATGATACTCCTACACGCAACTGACCCACTATTTCAGCTCACATAAACAAAAAAATAAGCTAACTAGGACTCTCAATGAGTTTGAATCTCTATGTGCACTCCCTTTCACACCCCGTCGTGTAATATCCTCCATATATAGAATTCTGTCAAAAACAGGCCCACACGACATACCCACATACTGCCATAGCTGGAGTAGAGAGCTAGGAAAGGAATTCGGAAACAAAGACTGGGGGAAGGCGTTCAGGCACCACAAAAAAGCCTCGGTCTCAGCAAAAATTTTGGAGATGAACTTTAAGTTCTTATCCAGGTGGTATCTTACACCATTGAGGTTCCAAAAAATATTTAAACATACTAATAACAAATGCTGGCGAAACTGTGGAGAAGTAGCTGTCCTTCTACATATATGGTGGGCATGCCCCAGAATTGGAGCCTTCTGGACCCAGGTTTTCACACACATGAATAAAGTACTATCTACACAAATCCCACAAGACCCAAGCATTCTGCTCTTCCTCAACTTGCCAAAACTTAAGGATGAAGCCAAAATGTCACTACTATACATAATGTTGAGCAGTGCTAAGATCCTAATCCCACAAAGATGGAAATCACAAATAACACTCACCTTTGAAATATGGATGGAACAAGTAAACTCTCTATTAGCACTTGAGAGATACCATTACCTTAAAACAGGGAAAATAACCACACACAAATTAATGCTTACGAGGTGAAATGCTTCCAAAACACTTAGTTAAACTAATAGACCTATCTGTATAATCACCTTAACCGGTATGATCTTATCTCACCCACCCAACAGTCTCTCCTTTCTCACTCATCCCTTGAACAGATACTTTACCCCCCTCTTCCCTGACCGCTTGCACTCGACGACGACGACAACAGTAACAACAATTTTATCCGCATTAATAGTAAATTGACAGTGTGACGTTAAACATACGTTTCTACCAACACGACCTCTCAGTGACAGTGATAACTAGAGGTACTAACACCATGATTTTTACCTTCGACAGTGCAGTACATTGATAAGTTTAACCATGTTTGTTTAGGCCTAAATAATTTCATGCTTCCGTCTCATCTAGCTCAAAACGCTATGTCTCCCTGGCCCTACGGGACCTACCCAACCATCAGGGATGGACTATAAGAGACAATGTGCTTCAACCAGACTTTCGATCCCATATGCACTTCTACCTTTTTGACTAAAGGCACGTTTTCTCACTGGACTCATACCCGCTAAAGTTATATCTGAAAGAGACATTGTTAAAAGTATTATAATCCCGTGTAACCTTATCTTGTTGCTTTTTGTTTTTGTACTGCACTTATTATCTCAATAAAAGAAATTTGAAAATAAAAAAAAAAAAAAAAACAGGGCAACAAATATATCTTTTTTACAAGATGCAAATTTCAATAAAAATATTAAAAATATCCCTTTAAAAAAAATAAAAAAAAATGAAACGTGAGCCTATTATTGGCTAGTTTACAAGCAGCATGATAACTGTAGCTCGTGAGCGATATGGGTTATTTCTCGGCTCTTTGCACGTATTACAAGTTGAAAGTAAACACGTTTGCTTGAGCACGAGCAAATTGTATTAAACAGTTAAACAAATACATTTAACAGTGCAGTTACACTCATATTAACACTGTGTGTTAATAAAAAAAAAATTCAAAATTGCATTTAAAAGATATAAGGTGATAAAGGCTTCCAGATATGAGGTCTCAAGTGTTTGGGGAAAAAAGCCTGCAAAGGGCTTTAACAAAGCGATACTTGCATTTATCCATACACATGTCTAAATATGTTTATGTGTATGTATGTGTGTATACAATATATATATATATATATATATATATATATATATATATATATATATATATATATATAGTAATACTTTTTGGGTGAAGGGCACTCTCAGGATTTTTGAAGTCACAAAGAATTTTTATTTAAAGAAACAAGTCATCAAAGACGTCAACGTTTCGGCTTTCTTAGGAGCCTTCTTCAAGACAAAAGACATCTCATTACGGCACGTAGCCGTGCTCCACAACCAGGAAATTGCGCAAAATCCTGAGAGTGCCCTTCACCCAAAAAGTATTACTGAATATGATCTTTAAGGACTGCACCCAGGTGTTTGCTACATAACGGAGGTTGGAGTGCTGGAACACCTGCTATCTTTATACAGGTATATATATATCTATATATCTCTCTCTCTCTATATATATATATATATATATATATATATATATATATACTGTATATACAGTGTACATATATATATACTGTATATACAGTATCTCACAAAAGTGAGTACACTCCTAACATTTTTGTAAATATTTTATTATATCTTTTCATGTGACAACTCTGAAGAAATGACACTTTGCTACAAGGTAAAGTAGTGAGTGTGCAGCCTGTATAACAGTGTAAATTTGCTACCCCCTCAAAGTAACTCAGCACACAGCTATTAATGTCTAAACCGTTGACAACAAAAGTGAGTAAACCTCTAAGTGAAAATGTCCAAATTGGGCCCAAAGTGTCAATATTTTGTGTGGCCACCATTATTTTACAGCACTGCCTTAACCCTCTTGGGCATGGAGTTCATCAAAGCTTCACATGTTGCCACTGGAGTCCTCTTCTACTCCTCCATGATGACATAACTGACCTGGTGGATGTTAGAGACCTTGTGCTCCCCCACCTTCCATTTGAGGATGCCCCACAAATGCTCAATAGGGTTTAGGTCTGGAGACATGCTTGGCCAGTCCATCACCTTTACCCTCATATTCTTTAGCAAGGCAGTGGTCGTTTTGGAGGTGTGTTTGGGGTCATTATCATGTTGGAATACTGCCCTGCGGCCCAGTCTCCAAAGGGAAGGGATCATGCTCTGCTTCCGTATGTCACAGTACATGTTGGCATTCACAGTTCCCTCAATGAACTGTAGCTCCCCAGTGCCGGCAGCACTCATGCAGGCCCAGACCATGACACTCCCACCACCATACTTGACTGTAGGCAAGACACACTTGTACTCTGACCCCCGACCCCTTCAACCTCTGCAGCAATGCTGGCAGCACTCATACATCTTTTTCCCAAAGACAACATCTGGATATGATGCTGAGCATGTGCAGTCAACGTCTGTGGTCGACCATGGCGAGGAATGTTCTGAGTGGAACCTGTCCTGTGAAACCGCTGTATGGTCTTGCCCACCATGCTGCAGCTCAGTTTCAGTGTCTTGGCAATCTTCTTTTAGCCTAGGCCATCTTTATGTAGAGCAACAATTCTTTTTTTCAGATCCTCAGAGAGTTCTTTGCCATGAGATGCCATGTTGATTTTGACCAGTATGAGAGAGTGTGAGAGCGATAACACCAAATTTAACACACCTGCTCCCCATTTACAACTGAGACCTTGTAACACTAACGAATCACATGACACCGGGGAGGGAAAATGGCTAATTGGGCTCAATTTGGACATTTCCATTTAGGGGTGTACTCACTTTTGTTGCCAACGGTTTAGACATTAATGACTGTGTGTTGAGTTATTTTGAGGGGGCAGCAAATTTACACTGTTATACAGGCTGTACACTCACTACTTTACATTGTAGCAAAGTATAATTTCTTCAGTGTTGTCACATGAAAGATATAATAAAATATTTACAAAAATGTGAGAGGTGTACTCACTTTTGTGAGATACTGTATATGTGTGTGTGTGTATGTGTGTATATGTATATATGTGTGTGTGTAATACATATATATATATATATATATATATATATATATATATATATATATATATATATATATATTGTATATATATATACAGTGTATACCAAAATTCATTAAAATTATGGGGGGAGATAAAAAACTGAAATTAAAATCCTCCATGTCTCAAAATTAAATCAATGTAAATATTTGCATAGGAAATTAACACATCTAGGCAAGTATCCCCGCTTGCTTTTCCCCAGAAATTCTTAATATACAGTATATATATATTTATGTATATGTGTGTGTGCATAAATTTATATGTGTGTGTATATATGTGTACATATGTATTTATATGGGTATAAACTGTATGTATTTACAGACATATACACATGCAAACGCATAAATACATATTTTTATATATATATATATATATATATATATATATATATATATATATATATATATATGTGCTTTGGAGCCCTTTGCAATCAAGTAGCTGAAAACATGAAAAATCATATTTATTCAATATTCTTATTTAGTAAAGTGTTTAGCTGTGTATTTAGTGTTCTTCACATAGGGGAATATGTTCTAAGTATTTTTAAATATATATTCCTATATATATTTTGCCAAACATTATTAATTGGTTGGATTTGGGCGTTGCGCCTGCGTTAGGAAAAAACTTGGCATCTGGCACACTTTTGGGGGATCCTAGGGGTGGCTGCTGTTAGAGGAAGCATCTATTTTATATTCCTTCGTTTTTAAAATATTTTTATTAAATTCTACATATATTTTTATTCACCATTTTAATTTACTAATAAAATTTGCATCTTAAAAACACACATCAGCTCACATTAAAACGGAATACCCCTTCTATCCATCCTCTGTCCACTCATACAGAGTGGAAACAGAAGGGGAGTCCCACACTACGACTTCAGTCTTTAATTAGACTATTTAGTCACCTAATTTATAAACAAGAGGACGTTTTCCACCTGGGAAGGAAACTGCATCTAGATGGGAATTTTCTAAATCATATCACATCGTTGATCACCCTGTGATCCTACAGGTGAGCAGATTAGTTACAATATTGCTACTGTTTTATACAGTTTAACACATTTGGGTACATTTTGCATTTATATCCCCACATGCACATGAGGAGTTCCTTTCAGAAGGCGCTGTTAGAAACACCCTATATATATATATATAAAATTTTATAAATAAATAAATATATATATATATATATATATATATATATAAATATTTTTCCGGGGGGCCTGTCTAAGCAGTGACCCGGAGCAGTTGCAATCTCCGGAGCTCCGGCTGATACTGTCTCACCGCGCCGCTCTAGCCGTTGCTAGAGGAGCGGCATCTCCTTCCCTGATCGTTGCCAAGGGCTGTGTCGGGCCCGGATGCTTGCAGTGCTGACGTCATCGCTGTACGCTCCTCTCTCTCAGATGCCGGTCCGGATTCCTCTGGGGCGAATCCTGCGCCTATGTAAGTCGCTCAATAACGATCTATCACTGCCCAAGTATAGGTGTTACTTTGTGTGCTCTTGGGTGTGATAGATCGTTACTACTGTATTGCCTTTATGTGTTTGAACTCTGCCTGTCTGACTACTCTGCCTGTTTAACCCCTAAACTGCTGGATTGATATACTGCTGCTGAACCCTGCCTGTCTGACTACTCTGCCTGTTTAACCCCTAAATTGCTGGATTGGTATACTGCTGCTGAACCCTGCCTGTCTGACCCCTAAATTGCTGGATTGATATACTGCTGCTAAACCCTGCCTGTCTGACTACTCTGCCTGTTTAAACCCTGTTGTTCTGGATTGCCTCTTTGTTGCCGAACCCAGCCTGCCTAACGATTCTAGTGGTGTGCCCTTGGACTGCTTTACTGTTGCCAAATTCTGCCTGTCTGACCATTCTAGTGATTTGCCTTGGACTGCTCTGCCATTGCTGCTGAGGACTGTCCTTCCTGTGGCGAGTGCCGCCCTCCTCATCTTACTAACTTTCTCTGCTCTGGGATATTCCCTATCATTCCGGCTCGACGCCAGGATAACAAGACTACTGGCCGAGTTCAGTCTGATAGAGGAGTATCCCACAAGCATTTCAGATACTCAACAAATCTGCCAATTTTTAATAGCAATTTTATAGCAAAACATATTACCAGCCTGCTATTATAGTGCATCTCTACATAGCAGCTCCACTTATAACCCATCCCACACTGTAGTGATGAATATGGAGCAAAGGATTAGACAGCAGAGGCCTTGAGCGGTGGCTCATAAGAGGCAACATCACCCCCTTTTGCGAACCGAGGTACATTGACACCTTTGGGCGTATCTACAACTTAGCATTTATTTTACAGATCTCAAGCACGGAAAAGAACGTAATCACAGAATACAAAAAGGAAAATACCTAAAAAGCATCTAACACGTTGAAGCCAAAATGGCCGCTGTAAAAGCAATCGATTTACCGGACAGAGTGAATAATTTTATGGCCAAGTTAGTGGAAATCTTCCAGCAACTCTTAGACAGGGCGCTAATGGACTATCTGTTGAAACTCTGCACTGCCATGAGCTCAGCAGTCGCATCTTTAGTTGATGATCCAGAAATACAGTAGCTGGTAATGGCGGGAATCTCAGCCCTCAAAAGACAACACCTTGTTAACAACCAAGTTCCTACAGGGAGAAAAGACACCTCAGCAACCGCAAAACTATGCTTGCAAAGTAAACCGCTTGCTAAAGTAGAACCTCCGGATACGCCGAAAAAGACCTTGCAGACGGGACAGTGTTCGCCACTAAGAGAGACCTTGTGTGAGTATGTGGTGGGCTCCCGGAAGGCAGTAAATGCATTACAGACAAGACTCCTGTTTGCTGTCGACACTTCAGCCAGTTTCATTGATGAAAGCTTTCAACCAGAGAACTCATACAAAATATGCAAACAGATGCGGTGTCATCACTGCTCTCATGGAGACACCAGACGTGGGTTCAGTGGAGCCCATGCCGTACAAGATTTACTTCAATAACCCTTCATATAGGACTTGTACTCACAGTAACAATATTGCTTGGCTTACAAACCGTCCCACAGGACTAAAAATGCAAAACATCTTATTCCTGCATCCAAAATCCTGGGGATAAAGAACTGACCACATTTTGTAACTACTACATAACATATAAGATCAGCACAAAGAGTTTAACAATTTGTTATTCAGTATGATAGTTTTCCATATCATTAACCTAGTTTGTTTTCCCTTGTTTTGTCTTTCTGTGTAGACTTAATAATTCAGTCAGTTTTTATAATGTTATAACCTAACTTTAGACCCTGTAATAGAGAAGCTAGAATGTATATCATTGCAAAAATACAATACATTGAACCCATAAGTTTTTTAAATGTATTCTATACCATAAATACTTAATTCCTATTGCCGTCTTTAACAACACCCTTGCTCATTTTATTGGTGGAGGGGGGGGGGTTGTGGGGGACCCCATATAATCAATTTGTATAATATCTGCAGAACAAGGACTTAGAAAACATCAACCCAACGTCCCCATGCGTAGTATGAATATAATATTAATGTTCCCACTGAGGCCAGCGGTCGGGGCAGTGGGAGGGATAAAACAAACATTTTTACCTATAACATATGGGGCACCATATCTCAATAATTTCAAAATAGAACACAAAAACTTATTTGGGTTATGCTCATATAGAAACTTATGCCCACTTATACAATTTTTCTGCAGAAAGTTGATGCAGTAATTGAACAAGCAGCATACAACAACTGGATAGACTCGACCCTGCAGGATTGGCTGACCACACAGCACCCCATTAGACCTATATTATACACCCTTCCTAAAATCCATAAGCAGAATAACCCCCCTCCCCGACGCCCTATTGTTTCAGCCTGTGGGTCGCTGCTCCAACCTCTAGCAACATATATTGATGCTCTATTACAACCCCTGGTCCTGAACATGAGATCTTACATAAGGGACTCATCAGCACTGATTACTTGTCTGGCACAACTAATGAATATACAACCAGGGGATGTACTAGCCAGCCTAGATGTGGCAAGTCTATACACGATCATGCCACATGAGATGGGTATGGAAGTTGTGGCAAGGTGTGTGGATAAATATCCCTATGTGGGACCACCCACTGGTTTCATCATTGAACTAATCTCCATGTGTCTTACACTGAATTACTTCAAATTTTGAAAGAAATTCTTTTTACAACTCATGAGCACGGCTATGGGCTCGTATATGGCCCTGTCCTTTGCAAACCTGTTTATGGAGCATGTTAAAGTGGAGATCTTTAAAGTCTATGGCCACATGTTCTATATGTTCTATAAAAGATACATTGACGATATCATAGTGGTCTGGCGTGGCACCCTGGAAACATTTCACAAATGGATTGAGGAACTTAACAGCATTGGGGGACAAGTACAGCTTAAGGCGGTTGCAAGCTACACAGAGGTGGATTTCCTCGACCTCAGGATATTCAAGTAGGATACTGGTCTGGGTACTACACTTTTTAAAAAGGAAACAGACCACAACATGCTTCTGCATGCGTCTAGTTATCACTGATTAAAGCAATCCCACAAGCACAAATGCTGAGAGTACTAAGGAACAACACGTCAGGAACGCAGTGGGTGGTCCAGCTGACGGAAATGGAGAATCGGTTTAAAAACAGAGGCTACAGCAATGCACTAATTAAAGATGCAAGACAAAACTTGAATGCTGCCTACACCGACAAGAAGAACATACAGAAAATAATCAATTTCATCACCACCTACACCCCAGCAACTAGGACACTGGGGGCTACCCTCAAAGCCAAGTGGGATATCGTGGAGTCTGATGAGTCACTGCCCTACATAGGCTATGGACCACCCAGGATCGCATACAAGAGAGGTAGGAATCTGAAGGATATCCTGATGAGGACAGATCCCGTTAAAAGCTACAGCAAGGTAATTACAACTACTAAAAGGGGTCTTACAAATGCCCGAGTTGTGTGACTTGTAATGCAATGCTTCAGGGTACCCAGTTTCGACACCCACATACCAGTGAGAGGTTCAACATTAGATACTATCTCACGTGCTCTACGAAGTATGTGATTTACATGCTGAACTGTAATTGTGGCCTGTTCTATATCGGTAAGACTACTGATGACATTAGGAAACGGATGGCAAATCATAGGTGTGCCATCCGTACTGCTATTGACAAGGGTGCCAGTGATCAGCCGGTGGCAAGACATTTTTTGGAGTATGGCCACTCAGTAGCTGACCTCAGGTTAACATTAATTGATCATTTCCCCCCTCTGTCTCGAGGGGGTGATAGAGGCAAACTGCTACTGAAAAAAGAAGCGGAGCGGATTTACAAATTGGGTACTATCCACCCAAGAAGCCTAAATATGGGTATTAACTGGCATTGCTTCTTATGAACCAGTTGGTCCCTTTGATGGAGATTGGAATTTGCTTCCTTTGAATCAGCCGGCTACTGTGATGGAGACCCTAGATACAGAGTCGGCCAGACCCTGTTTGAACGGTCCCTTATCCTGCACCATACATTCACATGGACATGTTTCATATAGGGTTATGTACTTAGTTAGGCATGCCTTGTATATTGTTGTGTATTTGTGACCAGGGTCTATGTACTGATGGGCCCACTTCTAGCAGGGATATTGGGTCTGGGATATATGATTAGGATCCCCTTATACATAGGGGCTTTGTTTTAGTTTTGGGGGAGCATAAACATTTCCCCTTCCTATCCTACCCTACCATCTAGTGATTAGATCCCTTTCCCCCTCCTCCCATTGTCCAAATTAGTGGGTTTACACAGCTTTTGATCTTTAACACAGGAGTGACATGCCACGATAGAGGATGAGCTTTGCATACATTTGTTTACTAATTCAGTGACTACATTTATTCTAGACTAATTGCGCAAGTGCGTGCGAGCCCTGTTTACAGTGTGGGACTGTATATATCTGCTAGAACCACAGTTGACACATGTTTAATGTAGGTCCCTTCTGCTATCCCACGATGTTTCATTTTATTTATTTGTTTGTAGGCTTGCCCACCGCTACCTATCGGGTGACTGAGCTTGGTGTTTGGGTGAAGGTCTAGTTGTGTGAGACTCTTGCGTGGTACACCGTTACCAGTGTATGCTGTCCCATGGCCTTACACTCCCTGGATAACATTGGGCTGCTTGTTTAAATGGATGCGCAGTCTTAGGAGGTAGTGATACTAGTTGTGCCCTCTCCTCACCCTGTACTGCATCGCAAACAGAAAGTAAGTGTGTTTCCAACGCATTATGCGCACTTTAACTGTGTAATGATTCCGGTTTGTGTTAACTTGTTCTGCACAATGCTAAATGAGGGTGTATAGGATCGTAATGTTGATATACCTCTGTATTGTCTGCCCTTGTCTTTGGTTCACGGTACCTTCTGATTCAGAGCCGGAACTGGTGTCTACTGTGTTAAGCTGACGGTGGGTATACGTCCTGTTTCACCGCTGTCATCTGGGTTGATAGTAAGCCCGCTCTTCAGGTCCCAGGGTCCACCTGTAAACCTTCTTTTCTTTATAGTGTTCAGTCACATAGCCTAGATTCTTGTTCTTAAATGTGACCAGGGCATTATTGTATTCATGGAGCTGAGTGGTAATCTTTTCTGTCCAATTCTCTGTCTGGTCCTGCAGTAGGATTTGTTAGATCTGCTAGAACCACGGTTGACACATGTTTAATGTAGGTTCCTTCTGCTATCCCACGATGTTTCATTTTATTTATTTGTTTGTAGTCAGTCTCAGTATGATCTGTTTTAGCCTCTATAGGGGCTTGCCCACTGCTACCTATCGGGTGACTGAGCCCGGTGTTTGGGGGGGGGGTCTAGTTGCATGAGACTCTTGCGTGGTACACCGTTACCAGTGTATGCTGTCCCATGGCCTTACACTCCCTGGATAACATTGAGCTGCTTGTTTAAATGGATGCGCATTCTTAGGAGGTAGTGATACTAGTTGTGCCCTCTCCTCACCCTGTACTGCATCACAAACAGAAAGTAAGTGTGTTTCCATGCATTATGCGCACTTTAACGGTGTAATGATTCCGGTTTGTGTTAACTTGTTCTGCACAATGCTAAATGAGGGTGTATAGGATCATAATGTTGATATACCTCTGTATTGCCTTGACCTGTGGATATCGGTTGTTACTATGTATGTTGGTCTGCATACCCACAATCATGAGAGTATTAACAATTCCCAGCAAATATTTTATGAAATTGTATACAGTTCTTTGCCTGCCTGATGTGCCGCTACTATGATATAGATGCTTTTTTGTATAGGCATAGAGTTTAAACAAGGACACTTTGTATTTGTTTATGTACATATTTTGTTTCACTGTATAAATTGACACTGTGTTTATTTACAAAGAATTGGTTGCCTGGCAACTATCTTTGGCAGTTTTTTCACAGGGGGAGGGTCTGATCTGCAGGTATAAATTATTTCTTCACTGTATTGTACATTGGTCTGAGGAAGGGGAGTATTCCCCAAAACGTCACTGAATAAATCTTCTTTTGTATTAAGACCAGAGAGTGCTGTCTCCTACTTGCTATATTACAACCCACATTGTAGCACCCTGGCATATGTTTAACTGTTCGTGAGAGTGCACCTGTCTCTCTGTTTTTATTTATATATATATATATATATATATATATATAACATGCCATTGCACTCCCTTAATGAAATTAATGCCGGTGCTTGGTCCTTTTTAACAAATATCAACAAATGCCCAGGCACTCAAGGCTTTTTCAAATAACCAAGATTCTTTATTATATCCGGTACATTCTTGTGTAATACTGTCCCAATGTTTTGGTCTCAGACCTTTGTCAAGGGTATAATCTGTAAATAGTATACAAAAATAAATTACTTACACATACCACAAACAAAACACAGCATTAGTACAGCACATTGTGTCACCGGAAGTGATGCCATACCTGATTCGGGTCCGACTGTGCACATACTACCCTTACGCAATAGCAGTAATTTATGTTCCTCCAAGGGCCTGAGAACCAATAAACAGGCATACGGTTGCCAAAGCAACATGTAAACAAGTCTGAAATCAAAACGAAAAAATAATTATAGCCAACAATGTTATAGAAACACCAAACGAACATTGGTCTGTATTCCCTTCTACAAACAAATTATCTGTGAGCCGGATCAATAATGACAGTCACTAACGGTGTTACATAATATCAATATATACAACATACCAAATTAACTAAATAAACTAAATATAGTGATGGCAGTGCAACATATTTTACTCCTATCCCTAAACTTCCTATATTGGACTAAGAGTACCTGTACATATATAGCAAATTCATTGTTAGTAAATCATTTAAAGGCATAGGTTCAAAAACAGCAGGGCTTATCTTTCAGACAGGAAACATAATGGCACCTGTTTTTTTAACCCCCATGGGGCAATTGTTTGTAGCCTATATATCCACTCCATTTCTCTGCAGAGGAGTTGTCTCCTGGTGTCACCCCCTCTAGGATGATGTTTGATTTGATCTATAGGCATACACCTCAGGTCTGCTACTCTATGTTTAGCCTCAATAAAATGTAACGCCACCGGGTGCTCACTTTTGCAATTCTTTATAGCTTGTCTTATGGTGGATTTGTGATTTGCTATTCTGTCCTTCAGAGGGTGCTCCATTTTTCCATCATACATCGGCCCACATGGGCACTTAATTATGTATATCACCATTGCTGAAGAGCATGTCAACCGATGTTTCAAATGCATAATCTTGCCTGTGCATGGGTGTCCAAATGTTTCTCCAACTATTAGTAGCTATTAGTCGAACACTCCCATGATCTCTCTTTCATATTTCTCCATATAAATGTTAGCATAAGAGGATGCCATATTTGAACCCATAGCTGTGCTGGTCAACTGCACATACAATTAATCTTCAAAACGAAGGTGATTTTGGTTAAGAAAGAGTTAAATCAGTTCCAGGATATAATAAAATTGGGGGCCAACATATGGATATCTATTCAAAGTGGCCTCAATGGCTGCGATCCCATCTCTGTGAGGAATGATGGTGTACATATGCCGTATGTGTCGAGGGTATTTATCATATGTGTAGAATCTTGTAGGTATGACTGCATATGGGTCACAAAAGGTTCAAAGATTTCCTCAAGGAAGGTGGCAATTGGTTGTAATAATGACCCCCTTGCTGAGACTATAGGTCGTCCAGGGGAATTTAAGGCATTTTTGTGAATCTTCAATAGCATATATAGTATGGGATGGATGGTCAACTGTCAAATACTCAAAAGTTGACTTAGAAATACACCCCTATATTAGTTCTCTGGACAACACTGTGTCGATCAAATTCATTTCATATTGGGGTTGTTGTCACGTGATCTGTACACCTGTGTATCTTGTAACTGTTCCTTTATCTCGTTTCTGTACTGGGTATAGTCCACTCCATAACTACTAGTGCTCCACCCTTGTCGGCTGCACGTATTACTTTGTTAGGGTCTTTTTTCAATGATTGTATTGCAACTCTTTCAACTTTTGTGAGATTCTGCCGCAGTGATATTTTGGGTTTGTCTAAAACATCCCTGGATACCATCCTAGTAAATGTTTTTATACTGGGGTGTGTATTAATGGGATCAAAGGTCTTTTTTTTTTTTTGTACCGCGTGTCACCTATGTGATAAGGTTGTATGATGGAAATTATCTCTTAATTTTAATTGTCTTTGGAATTTCATCCACATATATCTCAAAATCATCCGATTGGGTCGTGGGGACAAAAGATAACTCCCTATTCAACACATCCAGTTCACCCTCTGTTAATGAGCAGCTGCTGATATTGATCACGATGTTGGAGTCTATTATTACCTCGGGGGATAGCGCACCTGTAAGGAGGCAGGCAACCATAATCTAACTTCCATACAAGTGGCGCACTAACTTTTTTTTCCACGTGGGGGCTGTGCTCAAAGTGAAATTTTAACGCAGCAGGGTTAGCACACATATTAAAAGCTGAAAGTAAAAAGTTAGCATGAGAGCGAAAGTCTTCAGGACACAACATCTTCAGTTGTGCTAACCTGACGTGCATTAAATTTGATTGCGCTCAAGCAAACACATTTACTTTCTACTTGTAATACACATGAAAATGAATGCGCTTGTGACATTATTATATCGCGCACATGCTAACATTAGCCCACCACTTGTAGTCTAGCCCATAATATTTACAAGGGTATTTGCTTTGCTATCAGTTATATTTGTGTTGTACCATTTGTGATATTTGGGTTATTTGTACCATTTTACAATTTAATACCTTTTCTGTAAAATTGTACTCCTTGTTCTTGGAGTCTTTACCCCGGCCTGGTAAATAGGTATGTTAGATATAATCATTTATAAGAACTGGAATCCTTTGTTTAGTGTTGAGACCATTTTTAAAAAAACAATAATTACCAGCAAAGCTCATTAGCCGACATTTGCATAAATAATTATACAGCATAAATCAGGAACTAAAGCTGCACTGCTTGGTCTGATTTTAAATGACCATTTGTTTATAATTAGATTCCAATGCATAGGTTTTACCTTGATATCATCTTTATTTCTATATTTAATCAACATTGACCTGAACCTACTGGCCATGTCTATAAAATACTGACTGGGCAACGCTACTTATGTATTGCTTGTGAATGTGTTAATGTAATATTTTATGTACTGTATATGTTAATCTTGGAGTACTACTTGTAAAACTATCAACAACAAAAAGTCTAAATGAAAAAAAAAAAGAAAAAATGTTTTTCTGCTGTAAACGCTATCCCAGCATTGTCTCTCTCCAGCTTCTTATGGCCAACAGCACCAGGATCCCTGACAATTCTTTCTAATCTTGGCTTTGTTTATGGTTACTTCAGTAAATAATAGCAATCTATAATGTTACTCTCAATTAATGTTTGTTATATGGAACACAACAGTAGTAAAAATTTGGTTGTTACACTTTATTTATTGAATCAACTACTGACAAGCAGATTCTGAAAAATAAAGTGTTTTATTATTTCAAAATATACACAGTCTATATCTTTATCTTATAAACACACACTGTATACCTTTTGACAGAATAATTAAAGTATTGGACAGGGAAATATAAGACCACCTTATGGTAAAAACAGGTTGTTAATAACAACTCTGATTCACAGGTTGTTAAATGAAGCAAGCAAGACTGGGCTATGGTAGAAGTAAGGTAAAGTTATTCAGAACACACTCTGGCTCAGCGTGCAGAAAAGTACACAGATCCTGGATTCACACTCAAAGAATAATTTCAGGATGGAGAGCGTAATACTACCTAAATATGTATAATCAAATACTGCAATATTTGTAAGTGGTAGCAAGCTAAGCAGTCAGTAGTAGTATTTGCAGAGAGTGTACCTGAAATGCTGCAGGAGCTGAGAAGTCTGATGTGGAGCAGGCAGGCAGCGTGTGAATGCTAAATGAGGAGGAAGTGAGCCTGTGAAGTCACTGGCAGAGCTGACAGCCTGGAATGTAGCAGCGGCTGCTGCTGAAGCAGAGAGACACTGAGAGAAGGTAATAAATCTTCCTTTACCCCACTGAGGAATCTTGCAGAGGCATCAAATGAGGAAGTAAGTGAGAGTAGGATCCGGTATTTAGGAAATCCAGCAGATATTTCAACCTGTTAGAAAATAAGGCAGAGAGGCTTAGACAACTTGTAATCCAGAGCATAATACAAGGAGTACTCAGTGGATACTGGAACACAATACCAAGCACTGATTGCAATGTGCTGTGTTGTTTTATAGGAGGAGCAATCAATTAGGAGAAACTTCAGAGTCTCTTAAAGAAACAGTGCTCAACCCTGACATGACCCCCCGCTCAAGGAAGCTGTTCCACAGCGGTAGGACGGGGTCGATCAGGATGCCTGCGATGAAATTGAGACGTAAGGCGAGGAGCATTCAAGTTGGTGATGGGTTCCCAGGTGTCCTCGTCAGGTGAATAATTTTTCCACCTAACCAGATATTGTAAGACCCCCTTATAAAATCTGGAATCCAAAATGGATTCAACTTCATATTCATCCTGACCGAGGGTGGTAGCAACAGGTGGTAGAAGAATTCGCTGATCCCTTGTGCGGGCATAAGGTTTTAGAAGGGAAACGTGAACTGTTGGATGAATCTTAATGTTGTTGGGAAGTTGTAATCGGATGGCATTCTTATTGATGATGCGTTCTATTGGGAATGGACCTATGAACAAGCTTGCCAATTTTTTAGAGGGTATTTGGAGTTTTAAGTTTTTTGTGGATAACCAGACCAAATCACCCACAACATAGTCAGGAGATGGTCTCCTTCTGAGGTCGTAGTAGTGTTTCTGTGTCTTCTGTGCTGAAAGAATATTGTCTTGAATGAATTTAAAGTTTTCTTGTATTGTATTGACAATATCATCAACCAATGGGGAATCAGAGGGGTTGTGTGAAGTAAAAGTGAAGTCAGGGTGATAGGCATAATTCGCATAGAAGGGCGTCATCTTTGTGGAGGCGTTCAAGGAATTATTGTATGCATATTCAGCCATTGATAGGAATTTCATCCAATCTGATTGGTGATAAGAACAATAACATCTTAAGTAATGTTCTAGCCACTGATTCAGTCTTTCTGCCTGCCCGTTTGTTTGGGGGTGATAAGCTGTAGTAAAGCGGTGATCGATCTGGGTTACTTCACATAGTTTGGTCCAAAATTTTGAGGTAAATTGTGTTCCTCTGTCACTAGTTAATATAGGAGGTATGCCATGTAACTTGACTATATTATCAATAAACAGAAGAGCTGTTTCAGAGGAAGTGGGGAGTTTGTGATAGGGGATGAAATGAGCCATCTTTGTGAATAAGTCAATGACTACAAATATTGTAGTTTGTTTGTTTGAAAGAGGCAAATCAACAATGAAATCCATGGAGACATGGTACCAGGGTCTTTCGGGAACAGGAAGAGGCATGAGTAATCCATAAGGAGCTTTGCGATCTGGTTTGGAGGTGGTACAAACCTTGCAGGTCTTTATGTACTCTTGAATAGTCTCCCTCATCTTTGGCCACCAAAAGGTTCGTGAGAGGCGTTCCATAGTCCTACGAATGCCAGGGTGTCCGGAAAGAGGGGTATCATGAGAGGCTTTTATCATCTGTAACTGCAAATGAGGAGGAAGATACAATTTACTCCTGTGGTAATATAATCCGGCAGACTTATGGAGTTCTGGTTTAGGAGGTATTGGAACATCTTTGCAGTAAGTTTTGAGTTCAGAGATGATTGGAGTTATCAGTCCAACAAAACAATCAGGAGGTATGATGCTGGATCTGAGTGGGAGCTCTTCAGATTTTATGAGTGAACGGGATAAGGCATCAGCCTTTCCGTTTTTATCTGCTGGTCTGTAAATGATGGAAAAGTTAAAGCGATCAAAATAGAGGCTCCAACGAACCTGTCGGGCTGAGAGAGTTTTGTTTCTTTGGAGATACTGCAAATTTTTATGATCAGTAAAGATGTTAATAGGTATGGTAGTTCCTTCGAGCAGATGTCTCCAATGTTCGAGGGATCGGCGGATTGCTAAGAGTTCTTTGTCTCCAATAGCGTAGTTTCTTTCAGCAGGTGACATTAATTTGGAGTAAAAGGAGATGGGATGTAGAGGTTGACTTAAAGAACTTTGCTGAGAGAGAACGGCTCCAATTGCATAATCCGAAGAATCGACTTCTAACGTGTACTGGTACTGAGGTTTGGGAAAATGCAAAATGGGAGCTGATGTGAATTTTCTTTTTAAAATTTGGAAAGCTTTCTCTGCCTGAGCATTCCAGATGAAAGGTGTTGTACTGCCAGTTAAAAGTGTTAAAGGCTTGACTATAGAAGAGAAGTTTTTGATGAATTTTCTATAGTAGTTTGAAAAACCCAAAAACCGCTGTACATCCTTCCTTGATTTAGGTTGAGGCCAATCGAGAACTGCGTTTACCTTTTCAGTCTGCATTTGAATACCTAAGGGGGAGATGTTATAGCCCAAGAAGGATACTTGATCTGTGTGGAACATGCATTTTTCAGGCTTTGCATATAGTCTATGCACTCTAAGCCGGGAAAGAACTTGACGAACATGTTTTACATGTTCTTCTCTGGTTCTAGAATAAATGAGAATGTCATCCAAATATATTACAAGACATACGTCCAACAGATCTCTGAACACATCGTTGATAAAGTGCTGGAACGTAGCGGGGGCATTACACAGGCCGAAAGGCATTACCAGGTATTCGAAAAGACCATACCTGGTCCTGAATGCCGTCAGCCACTCATGGCCCTCCTTTATCCTTATTAAATTATATGCCCCTCTTAAATCCAACTTGGTGAAGATGGTGGCATCAGAAAGTCTTTCGATCATTTCTGGAATTAAGGGTAATGGATAACGATTCTTAATTGTACATTTATTGAGTTCGCGGTAATCAATAATGGGTCTTAGACTGGAATCTTTATTTCGCACGAAGAATATCCCAGCTCCAGCTGGAGAAGTGGAAGCTCTAATAAATCCTTTCCTTAAGTTCTCCTCTAAATATTCTTTCAAATGCTCCAATTCAGGGGGGCTGAGAGGATAGAGATGACCGTAAGGGATCTTGGCACCAGGTTGAAGGTCTATCGGACAGTCATATATCCTATGAGGTGGTAAGTTCTCTGCCTCTGTCTTACTAAACACATCTTTAAAATCAGAATATTCATTGGGTAGGTTATCTATTGTTGTATGAGTTTGCATTAATAAATGACCAGTGAGACAAGTATTTCTGCAATAATCTGAATTAAACTTTATTTCAAAAGGGGACCAAACAATAGTTGGGTTATGAAGTTGCAACCACTTCATCCCAAGAACCAAAGTGAAATGAGGAGAGGGTAAGACATCTAAGGACATCAATTCTGTATGTCCACAGATATTCACAAAAACAGGAATGGTCTCATGGGTTATGGGACCAGAAACCATGGGTGATCCATCGATTACTTTGATGGGGACTGGTGTCTTCTTGCAGATCAAGGGGATACGATTCTGAAGACAATAGTGAAGATCTAAGTAGTTACCAGTAGCCCCTGAATCAATGATAGCGTCATCAATTTTCAGTAGACTTTGTTCCAGCTGTAGAGAAAGAGACAGCGTGCAATAAGATGTCTTTAACTGAGAATGTACAGATGAATTAATAAGTTTAAACTTACATTTCTTAGACTTTAACAAGACTGTGCAGTCTTGAACATTGTGAGTAGGACTGGCACAGTATAAACAAAGATTCTTCATCCTACGGCGTAATTTCTCTTCAGGACTGAGTGGTCCTCTGAGGATTCCTATCTCCATTGCCTCAGGCTGAGGTTTAGCGGAGGCGTAGTAAGGACTGGTAGTAGCAGAGTATGAAATTTTAGGTTTTAAATCTGTTGCAGATTTTTCCGCTTTTCTCTCACGGAGGCGGCGGTCAATTTGAGTAGCCATTCTCATAAAGGCGTCTAGAGTTTTTGGTTGTTCAATCCTAGCAAATTCGTCTTTCAAAGCCTCAGAGAGACCAATACGGAATTGGTTCCGCAAGGCTATGGGATTCCAAAGAGAATCAGCAGAAAACTGTTTAAAGTCTGTGATATACTCCTCCACGGGTCTTTTGCCTTGTTTGAGGCTTCTCATGGAGGATTCAGCTGTGAGCTGGATATCTGTATCTTGAAATAATGCATCCATGGATGCAAAGAAAGCTTCTAGTGATCCTAAAATTGGATCCTCTGTCTCAAAGAATTTGTCAGCCCAGTTTCTTGGTTCCCCTCTGAGGAATGATATGGTGGTCAGAACCTTCACTCTCTCAGTGGGGTAAGTCCTGGGTTTCATGGAAAAGAGTAAGTGGCAGGCATTTTTAAACTGCCTGTACATTTTTCTATTGCCTGAGAAATGCTCTGGTAAGGAAACCTGTGGTTCAAGCATAGTCTCAAATTGACTAGATTTCAGTGCAATGGATTCTTTTATAATATTTCTTAGTGCAACATTTTCAACTTGTAAGTCGTGTAAGCCCTGGGCTAACTGATCAACCCTTTGAGTGAGATTAAAAACAACCTGTGGAAGATCTACTGGTTCCATATTTTTTTTTTATTTTTTTTTTTGGGCTTGGTATTATATAATGTTACTCTCAATTAATGTTTGTTATATGGAACACAACAGTAGTAAAAATTTGGTTGTTACACTTTATTTATTGAATCAACTACTGACAAGCAGATTCTGAAAAATAAAGTGTTTTATTATTTCAAAATATACACAGTCTATATCTTTATCTTATAAACACACACTGTATACCTTTTGACAGAATAATTAAAGTATTGGACAGGGAAATATAAGACCACCTTATGGTAAAAACAGGTTGTTAATAACAACTCTGATTCACAGGTTGTTAAATGAAGCAAGCAAGACTGGGCTATGGTAGAAGTAAGGTAAAGTTATTCAGAACACACTCTGGCTCAGCGTGCAGAAAAGTACACAGATCCTGGATTCACACTCAAAGAATAATTTCAGGATGGAGAGCGTAATACTACCTAAATATGTATAATCAAATACTGCAATATTTGTAAGTGGTAGCAAGCTAAGCAGTCAGTAGTAGTATTTGCAGAGAGTGTACCTGAAATGCTGCAGGAGCTGAGAAGTCTGATGTGGAGCAGGCAGGCAGCGTGTGAATGCTAAATGAGGAGGAAGTGAGCCTGTGAAGTCACTGGCAGAGCTGACAGCCTGGAATGTAGCAGCGGCTGCTGCTGAAGCAGAGAGACACTGAGAGAAGGTAATAAATCTTCCTTTACCCCACTGAGGAATCTTGCAGAGGCATCAAATGAGGAAGTAAGTGAGAGTAGGATCCGGTATTTAGGAAATCCAGCAGATATTTCAACCTGTTAGAAAATAAGGCAGAGAGGCTTAGACAACTTGTAATCCAGAGCATAATACAAGGAGTACTCAGTGGATACTGGAACACAATACCAAGCACTGATTGCAATGTGCTGTGTTGTTTTATAGGAGGAGCAATCAATTAGGAGAAACTTCAGAGTCTCTTAAAGAAACAGTGCTCAACCCTGACACAATCAGTGTGACCCAATAGCTAAAATTTCTCACTAATATTTTTTTTCATAGCACTTTTATTTTAGTGACCAGTGTATGATCTGCTGTTCTTTAGAGTGTTATAAGTTTTAGTGACTAATCTGTGTAGAATAACATAGAACCTGAAGAAGGTTCCTTCAATGAAAGCATTAACTGTTTACATAATTAAACATTATATTTAATTTGTAGCCCCTTGGTGTTAAAAGGGTTAAACAACCTCCAGTTGTCTGATCCATTCTTTTTTTTCCACAAGGTATATTGTTAATATGGAATAACAGCTGTTAAACCAGAAGCAGACATTTATTATTTGATTTTCTTGGATAGATTTTGAGACATTAGATTAGAAATATGAGATTGACAAATCAAAATCCTGTCTTCCTTATTCATGTCCTGGTGTTTTTTGGTCCTGCTTCCACTAATGAAAACAGCTGTTTTGTATAACACTGAATTTCATCTCTCCTCATTTGTCTTTTAGCTTAAAGCAGTATTCTTAAGCGTTAATATTAAAACATTTCAGAGCAACTTACAGAATGTTATTTTATTATTTTTATCTTGCTACTCTAGTTAGGTTTCCAGCTTTAGGAATGTATGGGTAAATTACATTCATTGAAAAATGTAAAATATATATAGGAAGGCGCTAAAAAAGCTTAAAGTGTTAAAAAAATGGAGATAGCTAAATGGCTGAAAATTAAACTCAATGTTAGGCAAAATCCTTGGTATAAATGATGTGTTTAAACAATGTTGCTATTTCTTTCAAAAAGGGGTTCTACTGTACAATCTAACACTTTGATAATATGTTGCCAATGGGGGAACAAACTGTTTAGACCGTGTAAGGGTAGAACAAGAGGATCAACTCCTACTGAGTCGTCCATTACTGGCCCCTCAAATAAGCCCATAATTTATTACCTTAACATTTCACAAATAAAGGACAGACACGTAATTTGTGGTATAAAATTCTGGCCACAGCCTGTTTATTAACTTAACATAAACTTAAATAACATCATAAATAAAAGTGCAATAATCCACAAAAAAAACCCAACTATTAATGCGCTAGCATCACTTTACATGCCTTTTAACCCACCCCAGGGTTAATCCTTCATCACCACCAGACCAGGCCGTCTTTTTCGCAAAGTCTGTTCCATCCACCTATTACCAGCTCCAAGGGACCCCGTGCCCAAGAAGCAAATTACCTAGCTCTCCCCACCCCTTCAGAGGCTAACCACCAGCCATTTCCTGCCTTGGTCTGACAATTGATGATGCTAGCACACCGCCCCCCACAACCAGTGACATTTGACCAACCCTAATGAAAATAAAATTAAATGGGGAGGGAGGGAAAATCTTCGGGAGCTCCGTCTGCGACCAGGTAAGTATGTGTACTGGCCTCGCTGCGCCCTATGCCACCAACTACTTCCATCTGAATCTCCACCCACCGACCGGGGCAATCTCCTCCCATCCGGTCAACGGGCCCCTCCCACTATGTTCCCCGCTTACGGGGCCCACCATGACCTACTGAGTCGTCCATTACCGGCCCCCCAAATAAACCCATAATTTATTACTTTAACATTTCACAAATAAAGGACAGACACGTAATTTGTGGTATAAAATTCTGGCCACAGCCTGTTTATTAACTTAACATAAACTTAAATAACATTATAAATAAAAGTGCAATAATCCACAAACCCCCCCAACTATTAATGCGCTAGCATCACTTTAGATGCCTTTTAACCCACCCCAGGGTTAATCTTTCATCCCCACCAGACCAGACCATCTTTTCGCTCAACTGGACTTCGTAAGGCGCTAAGTCCGTTCCATCCACCTAATACCAGCTCCAAGGGACCCCGTGCCCAAGAAGCAAATTACCTAGCTCTCCCCACCCCTTGGGAGGCTAACCACCACCCATTTCCTGCCTTGGTCTGACAATTGATGATGCTAGCACACCGCCAAAAACTGGGAAGTCCTCACATCAGCAATTGAAGTTTTTCCCGAATGGCCAGAATGAAAAGCCGTACTCCAAATTTGTTTAAGTGAACTCCGTCCTGTAAATAAAATTTGCCTTTTCCCACATCCTCCAAGTCCTCATGATGGACCACTGCCCCGTTAATCCTCTTCATGAATGCTGTAATCAGTTTGTTTACCTTACGCCTGCTGTTATCTAACCTACTTTGATCCCATGCCGCTCGCCAATGTAATCTTAGCACCATTGTGGACCACACGATCAGCAATCCAGGGAATAACGTCCGTAACCATGACAAATCCCTCTTAATCCTCCTGACCAGTTCTTTTTGTGGCAGGGAACCCAGATCGTTGCCCCCAGCATGAATCACCAGAACGTTAAGAAATTGTCTTGCATAACCCACCACGGAAAACACAACCTGGTTCCACCGCATGCCCCGAATACCAAACCACCGGAAAACAGCTTTTTCCCTTTTAAATCCTAGCTGCAGGCCGTCTTCCTTGGACCCTGTCGCCCTTTGCGCACAGTAAATAAAAGAGTGGCCCACCACCCAAACCTGCAGCGGATCTGAAAGAAGGTATAAAAACATGCTGCATGCGGTTAAGGCAACAAATGAGGACGGACATACGCACGATAACAATTGGATGACCATCTCCCCACCCCTTTTACCATCTCCTCCCCCAAACCCAAAGCAGCAGCCTCAGTAGCTGTGCCTATTCTAAAAGAATGCGAGCTGAATTGTTTTGGATTGCGCCCCAACAAAGACAACGCCAACACTGCCCGAAAATGATATTGCGATCAGTAATGACCCTTCCACATTCGGTCTTACTGCCAAAAACTTCCACAATGTCCCGCACGGGCACATCTCTACCCCCGTGGGGTACAGAATCAGGGTTTTGCCCTTCCCTTCCTGATCGGTCTTTGATCGCCTTAACAATATGGACACATGAGAGTCCATCACCCCAACATCATAGATACCCAAGCCCCCTTGCGCCCTCTTAGAGCGACTTATTAACTCCAAAATCCATAATGCTCTGAAAAAGGCCAGAGAAAAGGCCGTTTGAAAAAGAATTATTTCATAATCAGAGGTGCACCCCCCCCCCCCTCAGCACTCTCCAAAGGTGCGACAAAAGGGGGAAAGAAATCGGACGGCGACTATCTGTCTCGCTCCCCTGTCTCCTCAAACCCTTCATGATCTGCCAAACGCAAAACATTTTAGTGATGTCCGCAGCCCCCAATAACTTAAATCGGAAGGCCAGAGCCGTCAGCCATTTATCGATAGCTGAGGGAGACAACCCGCAAGCTTTCCACTGCCATATACATCTCAACAAAAGATCCTGACACCTGTAATCACCCTCAGCCATATCATGCTGAACCAGTAAAGACTCCCACTCTTTCCAAATTTTTGCATAGTCTCTCCAAGAACTCGGAGCCAGTGAAGATCTCACCAAATCAGCCAATCCCCTGAACCAAGGCTCCATAAGTGTTCAGGAACTTCCTTCCCCACTTCAACTGCCAACAGAGCCAACTCCCGAAAACGCTGCCACTGAAAACGAGAGAGTGCGTCAGCGACAGAGTTCTGGACCCCAGGTATGTGCTTTGCCTTGACCAAGATATTCAACCTCATACATTGTAGCACAAACACCCTCAACAGCCGGATCACCGAAGGAGAAGATGAGGACAATCCATTAATTGCAGCTACCACACCCATGTTGTCGGTGAACAACAGGAGCGACTTGTCCCGTAGTTCCTCACTCCAAACAAACAAGGCCACTAAAATAGGAAAGAATTCTAGAAATACCAAATTCGTTATAACCTCACTCTCAAACCACTCCACTGGCCACGCTGCCACACACCATTCCTTGCCAAAAATTGCACCAAAACCTTTACTCCCTGCGGCATCTGTCATCAGCCCAAGATCCTCACACGAGACTCTGGATGGCTGAATCATAGCGGACCCATTGAAATTTGTAAGAAAAACTTTCCAAACCTTAAGATCCTTCTTAATGGGCAAAGTTAGCCGTATGAAATGATGAGGCTGTTTAATGCCCGCTGTTGCAAACGATAACTTGCGACAAAAAACCCTACCAACTGGGATGATACGGCATGCAAAGTTTAATTTGCCGATCAAGGACTGCATATCCACTAGCTGAACTTTGGAAGCTGATAAGAAACGCAAGATAACTTCAACCAGATCTTGCACCTTATCAACAGGAAGCCTGCATTCCATCAACTCTGAGTCGATTGTAATGCCTAGAAAATTCAGAACCATCACTGGTCCCTCAGATTTTTCCAGTGCAATGGGCACCCCAAATTCCTCCGCCACCCGGTAAAAAGTATCTCGCAACACTTCACAAACCGCAGAACTTGAGGGACCCACGAATAGGAAATCGTCTAGGTAGTGTACCACAGACGAGAAGCCAGCCTGTACCTTGACCACCCACTCCACAAAGGTGCTAAAACTCTCAAAGAGTGCACACGAGATGGAGCACTCCATGGGTAAGCACAGGTCAACAAACACCTTTCCCTCAAAACAACAACCAAGCAACTTGTGTGAAACCGGGTGCACCGGAAGTAAACGAAAAGCCGACTCAATGACGACTTTTGCCATCAATGCCCCACCTCATGCCGCCTTGACCAGTGAAACCGCGGCATCAAAAGAGGCGTATTTCACTGATGCCAGTTCAGGTGGGATTCCATCATTCACTTAACTACCCTTCGGGAAGGACAAGTGATAGATCAGCCTAAATTTTCCAGGATCCTTTTTTGGAACCACACCCAACGGAGATAGCCGTAATTCTGGAAAAGGCAAGGAATCAAAAGGCCCCGTCATCCTGCCCAACCCTACCTCCACATCCTTAACCACTTGAGGCCACTCCCTAGCCGATTTCAAATTCACAGCAAAATGATCAGAACCCCCAAAAGAGGGGATAATGAAACCAAACCTAAAGCCATGCAATAACTTTGCTGCTTTTTCCCGACAGCCCCAGTTACTGGCGTAACGACCTAACCAGGGCTCCATCTTTTCCACCTTGATTGGAGACACCCCCTTCTTTAGGGAGCTCAGTTCTCCCCCCAACTTTTCCTTTTCTGAAACACTTCGTGAAGGCATGGGCTCCACCACACCCCGAGCACTCATGCGGGAACTTACAAGAAGTTCCCCACTTACACTGCCCTTCATTGTACGCAAAGCAAAAACCTTTTCTGCCCGTGGATTGCGAAGTAGCTGCGGCCGGACTGCCGGCCCCCGACCGAAAAGACTGCACCGCTCTTAGCAGAGTCATGATTTTGAGCCAAAGCCCCATGTTTCGGTCATCCCACCTCATTGTAGGTTTTACCGCAAGCCGTTGATGAAAATGTTCGTCGTATGATCACCACGCCATACCCCCGTATGTGCGTTGGGCTGCAGCGATTTCATCCAGATAACAGAACATAGGAGACCCTTGTTCCGGAAACCTCTCTGCCATAACACTAGCGTAAATTACAAAAGCCTGAAACCAATTGGAAAAAGTTTGAGGCAATTTTCTATACCGCTTCTTCCTCTCATACTCCTCCTTTTTAACGCTGTCCTTCTTGGAATCATCAGACACCTCGAAAGACTGCTCCAAAGGGAGCAAGGAGAACAATTCTATATATTCTCTGGAACAGATCCTCACCCTAACCTCCTTCGTCAGATGCAAGCCTAAAGGACCAATAGAGCACAGGCATTTGGAGCACTCGGAGCTCCAAAGGGTTCAGCAACAGCCTGCTGCACAACTGAAGGAACAGTCGCCATTACTGACACATCACTGCCGACCGTGACGGTCGTCTGAGGCCCCACATTGGCCCTAGCCATGGCTGCCATAAACCCTTCTACCCCAGGAGGGACCCAAGCCTTCTCGGGCGGCTGCTGTGGAATTGCAGGGGACAGCCGAAGCCTCAACTGAACGCAACGGCGCCCTCAGCCCTTCAACCAACTGCATAGACACCTTATCGCTACTGGCATCCGCACCCCTCAATTTTAAAGAAGAAAAATTCTCACCTGCTATAGCCGTCACCGCCGGCGCCTCCGACTGAGGTAGTCCCTCACACTGTGATCGCCCCACAACTGGGTCCGTTCTGTTGAACCTCCGCTCTCTTGATGAACCTGTAATATATCAACTGCATGATCCCTGGCCAACAGTACCATATTGCTTTTTGGTACCATAGCACTTATCCTCCTTACCGTGCTCCTACCCCGCTCCCTGGCAAACCTCTTACCCACAACACTGTTTCTCGCCAAATTGCCCCCTTTCTTCCCATGACTTCCCACTAGATAATTGCCTTTCCTTATCACCGCTCTCGCCTCCCCTTCCCTAAAGCAGGCCTTGTTGGCCGTACGTCCCCTTTATCCCAGAGACCTTTTACCCAATCCTCTACCCCTGACCAACGCCTCAACCTGGTGTCTAGCATGCCCCTCTGCCCCTTTGTGTGTCCCCACCTATCACTCTTGTCCCAGAGGGCTGTTCGTTAGATGCATCTTCCCCGTATCCAGCCGGATAGTGTCCGTCCATGATTCTGCTAGGGCGGAAAGGCTCATCCTCGCTGCCGTCCCGATTCTCTTTACCTTGTAACCTGGACACCATCGCACCTGTTACAGACATATATTGATTAATCCCCCCACCCGACCTTCCCCCAGTAGCATGCCCCACATTAATCACATCCATAGTTCACCCTTTAAAAACATGCCCCCCCCCCATGACCCTGCTTACTTGCTCTGCGTCTATCCCCCCTGTGGTCCGGAGAATGTGGGACCATGTCTTCCCCTTCTGATGAGCTAGGGAATTCTTCTATGAGTACTGGGTCGAGATACACACTATGGGGGACCTTTTTTACTGCTGCCCCTCCCCCCCGCGTAACTCTTAAGGGGCCAGGATGACCTATGCAACTGCTGACCTGTTGCCGTGCCCTTCCCCCTGCCTCCCCTTCTGGCCTTATCCCCTCCAAATTGCCCTTCCCCCTTATTATTATTAGCTTCCCCACCCACGTTGTCAGGGAATAATATTGGGCTTTCCCCCTCCACTCCCTCTCCTCAGAGCCATCCTCATTTATTGTGGCTCTGCCCTCCATGCCACCCCTTGCATTCCTTTGCCCTCCTCCCCCCACATCTGAATCACTAGCAGCCGTTATCTCCCTGAGCTGCCCCGCCCCGTTCTTCCGCCACTGGATACCATCCCCACTAGCCTCTATATTTTCCCAAGGCTGGCCCGCCCTTGTGTCCTTCCCCCCCGACAAAGCATTATTCCCTAATGGTAACAAAGGCCCCGCCGAGCCATGTAAAAGCCCATTCCCCATACCTCCAACAGGCCTGCGGCCTTGCGCCTCCACCTCCGCCACGTTCTCCCCCCGCTGGATGCAAACCTCACTAGCCACTGTATAATCCCTAGGCTGGCCCGCCCCTGTGCCCTTCCCCCCCGACACAGCATTATTCCCTCCTGATAACAAAGGCCCCACCGGGCCGTGTAAGTGCCCCTTCAACATACCTCCAACAGGCCTGCGGCCTTGTGCCTCCATCTCCGCCTCCAACAATCAACCGCCGGGCGTTGCCCGCTGTCCGAGCCACCTGCGCTACCGCCACCACTCCGGATTTCTTACCCGGCCTCGCCGCCTCCCTGCTTGGACTCCGTCTGTGCCGTGTACCTTGAGGCCTCTGCTCTGTGCTGAGCCGATTTGGAGGCCGTGTCCGCCGCACCGGTCTAGATTTTGGAGCCGCCGCCCCCTCTTCCATGACGTCCTCCTCGTTACCAAGCAGCCTGGCGATCCAGTCCTGTATCCAAGAAGAGCCTTTTTCCTCAGTGAGGAATGAATCCTCGCAAACAGTTCTTCAATCTCCATCTTCCACGATCGCCGGGACTTCATCAGCAGAAAAATCTTCGGGAGCTCCTTCTGCGACCAGGTAAGTATGTGTACTGGCCTCGCCGCGCCCTATGCTGCCAACTACTTCCGTCTGAATCTCCACCCACCGACCGGGGCCTTCTCCTCCCATCCGGTCAACGGGCCCCTACCACTATGTTCCCCGCTTACGGGGCCCACCATTACCTTAGACTGTAAGCAATTAGGGTCATACACTGTCAGAGTGCAGGCAATTTGGCTCTTTACAAAGATCTAGAACTGGGAGTGAGAAATAAGAACACATCCACCAGAACTTTTAGTTTATTGTAAAAAAAAAATGCACAAGTAAAAACCTGGTATTAACTAAGGAGAACGTGTCAGTAATATGGAAAACATGGTGTGACGCTAGGTAAGTAATTATTTTTTAGTTATACTTGCATATATCTTTTTTTAAACGGGGCAATAGAAACTCTAGCTTTAATTTAAAACAAGAACTGAAACCTGGAATTTCCCTTTCTTTTTTTTATTCCAAACTGTTTTTTATTTGAGCTTCAAAACAAATAATATTACATGAACATGTAGTGATAAACAGATTCAAAATTACAAGTATAGTCAGTAATGCAGGCATTTGGAGTAATAAATTAGACACATAGAATAGTCAGATATATACAATAAAAGGGGACAAAAGGTCTCTAAACCACATTATATTGTAGATAGAGAGTGGCTTGTCCAGGCTGGTTGCTTCTGGGTTATGATTAGAAGCATGACCTCACCATCCCTTAAAATACTGAAAAATGTGGTACAGAAGCAATTCTTAATAGAACAAAATTATATTTGGTTTAATCTAGAGAATAATGTTGAATGGTTTTTTGAGAAATTTAATTTTTGGTTTAAAATTCAAGATAGGGGCACACAAAAGGAACTGATATCAAGGTTTGAAAACACTCAAAACATAATGGAGAGCAGGCTGAGGAACCAGTGACTATGAGGGGGGGAGGGGCATCAGGCAGAAATAATTTTATTTTTTGTTTTCTCCCCCCGAGATGCATTTTGATTGCGTTATTTTATATCTTTGCTCGGGCAAGGGGAGAAGAGAGAGTTTTTCTTGTTGAGTAGTCTAATCAAATCTATACGCTATGGGTCCCCCCTGGATTTCAGCAGTAAGTGCATTTCTATTAGATAAGGTAAAAGGCATTATTGGAGCTAAAATTAAAGGAGGGCCTTAAAGGGGGTAAGAGATATAGGAGTAAGCTTTGTAGGGCGTATATAGATTCTAATAATGTGCTTAATTATATATGCATAAGGAATAGGTACAATGCAAATGATTTTGGATAGGGTAGTAAGGTGAAGGATATACATAGGCTGTATAATCTAATGTGATATCCTAAAGACATAAGTGTAACTCAAAGAGTGATTTGGATACTCTGTATATGTCTTATCTTTTGTTCTTTCTTTTTGTGTATACCCATGTACTTGCATGAATATCTGATTTTGCCTTATATTTAATGCTGGACTACCCCAGTCTGTCTATGTATTTCAAAATACTAATAAAAAATATTAAAAAATAAATAAATTAGAAGCTTGATCTCAGGAATAAAAAGGAAAAGAAGGAAGAAAAATAATATAGAGAGAAGGTAGAAAAGATAGAAGAGAGTTAGAGAGATAGGGATCGTAGGTGAAGGAAGTGTAATGGCCATTTTTGAGGGTGCTGTGAGTTGTGGTTCAGTTATATATTATCGGTGTAGCCAGCATCCTAGATGGACCAGTAGGTTTCCATCTGACCTATTGAATTATAGAAGTAGGTTTCCATTTTGGCCATATAATCAACTAATGCGCATATCTCCTCAATTTGCAGGGGGTCCGTCCATTTCCAAGCCTGAGCTATGCATAGTTTTGCAGCTGTGAAAATGCAGATTATTAGCTTCCTTGACAGGTCTGGCAGACCATCCCTAGAACTTGTAGTTACGCACTGAATGGGATAAAACAAGGGTGAAATGTAGGGAATCTATCAGTGATTTTACATTTTGCCATAGAGTGGCAAACTTAGGGCAGTCCCTAAGTTGTATGTATATTAGTGAGGTGAAACCCAAACTTTTTTTTCATGATTCAGATAGAGAATAACATTTTTTTTAAAAGATTTCAATTTACTTCTATTATCAAATTTGCTTTGTTCTCTTGTTCGTTGCACATTCATTCTCTTGTTATTCTTTGTTGAAGAGAGACCTCCATTTCTGGACCACTACATGAGAGCAAATAGTGCAGCTATCTAGTGCTCTTGCTAATATATAACATTGTTGCAAAACTGCTGCAATACAGTGCTGCAGACATGTGCACACTCACAAGCTTACCTTCCTGCTTTTTTATTAAAAGAAAGCAAGAAAACAAAGAAAATTTGATAATAGAAGTAAATTGGGAAGTTGTTTAATATTGTATTTTCTACCTGAACCGTGAAAGTAAAAATTTGGGTTTTATGTCCCTTTTACTTAGTCTAGTCTCTCAGTCAGGAAATACAGTATTTGACTGCCTATAGCCAACGCCATTAAAGGCTACGGGATTGCTCTTATAACAGTTTTTTGCCACTTGGGAAAGTCTTACTTCTCATTGCTTCAGTCTGTAAACATTGATTTCTGATATGTAGTTCAATACATTTTCGCGTTTCGTATCACAGCTACATATCTACATAAACATTAAAATACTGGGATGACGAGGAAATGAAACGGGCTATTTAATTATTAAGAATCATGAAGACATAAAGACATAGTAAAAGTAGATGCTAAGTAATTATTTAAAGCAGTTGTCAAAAGGGATAATGCTTATAAAGAAAATACTCTGCAATGTCAGGACTGATATTTTATGTAATTAGTGATCTTGAGAATCTTTCTCCCCTGTTACTGAGGAAGAAGTTTCAGGACTTATTCTGAGCTCTCACCTCACTACTTGTCCTCTTGACCCTATCCCCTCAAAGCTGCTCCCCTCCCTCTCTTCTACCCTTACCCCTATACTCACACACATTTTCAACCACAGTCAGCACCAGTATATTTCCCTCATCTCTGAAACATGCACTGGTCACACCAATCCTCAAAAAAAACTTCTCTTGATCCAACCTCCTAATCCAACTACCGCCCTATTTCCCTACTCCAGCTTCTCGAAAAGCTAGTATATGCACGCCTATCCCATCTCCTTACATTAAACTCCCTCCTCAACCCACTGCAATCTGGATTTCGTCCCCATCACTCCACAGAGACAGCAATCATTAAGGTTATCAATGATCTACTTACAGCAAAATCAAAAGGTCACTTTTCTCTGCTTATCCTCCTTGATCTGTCCGCAGCCTTTGATATTCTTGACCACCCTCTTTTGCTCCAACCCCTCCAATTCTTCGGCATTTGTGACACAGCCCTCTTGTGGTTCTCTTCCTACCTGTCAAACCGTACCTTTAGTGTAACCTTCTCTTGGGCCTTCTCTGCCCCGTCACCACTTTCTGTTGGGGTACCGCAAGGCTCTGTCCTCTGTCCCCTTCTCTTCTCAATCTACACGTCATCATTAGGTTCCCTAATAAAGTTCAATGGGTTCCAATATCATGTGAATGCAGATAACACAGAAAATCTACTTCTCTGCACCAGGCCTATCTCCTTCCTTGCTAACCCGTGTCACTAACTTTCTTTCTCACATCTCTTCATGGATGTCCTCTCACTACCTCAAGCTAAATCTCTCCAAAACTGAGTTCCTTATTTTCCCTCCTTCTTCCAAAATCTCCACCCCAATCTCTCTATAACTGTCGACAACTCCATCATTACCCCTACCCCCCATGCCAGATGTCTTGGGGTCACACACGACTCAGATCTTTCTTTCACTCCTCACATTTAGTCCTTGGCAAAATCCTGCCTCTTCCACCTGAAAAACATGTATAAAATTAGACATTTTATTACACAAGACACAACTAAGATTTAAATTTACTCTCTCATCCTTTCCCGCCTCGATTACTGAAACTCTGTCCTCTCTGGTCTCCCCAGCTGCCACCTAGCTCCTTTATAATCCATAATGAATGCCTCGGCCAGGCTCATCTTCCTTACATGTCGCTTTTCATCTGCTGCACCCCTCTGCCAATCCCCCCTCTTGCCTCTAGGATTAAACACAAAATTCTCACTCTGACATACAAAGTCCTCAACTGCACTGCTCCCCCTATATCTCAGACCTTGTCTCCAGATACTCTCCCTTCCGTCCCCTTCCCTTCGCTTATGACCTCCTACTCTCCTCCTCTCTTGTTACCTCCTCACACTCCCGCTTAAAGGACTTCTCCAGACTTGCTCCCATCTTGTGGAAATTTCTGCCTCGCTCCACAAGACTCTCCTCTAGTTTTGAAAACTTCAAGTGCTCCCTAAAGACTCTAGTGTTCAGGGATGCATACAACCTACACTATATATATATATATATATATATATATATATATATATATATATATATATATATATATATATATATACTCTTTACAAAATAAATAGATATGTTTAAAGGAATTGTTGCTAGAAAATATAATATTTTTATTGCAGAAAATTAGCTTCTTTGTAAAAAAAAAATAAAGAAGTTTTGAAAGATGGAGAGAGCTGCGTAAAGAGGGTGTTCTACTCATCTTCCACGCACGCTAAAAGACTGATTATAAAAATATTATTTATTTTTTTTTAAATAGCATTCCTCTACCATTTATTAATTTGTAATCACATTATCCAGGTGATCATAGGATTACAAATATAGTATCAGTCCGTATTGTAAAAGGGAATGCAACATTTCCCAGCTAGGTAATCAATGCGGTAATGCTGTTACCACGGCAATCATTTAGCTATAATATTTAAACCAATATTTATTTTTCAAAAATAAACAAGTTTATTTTTAGAACATGTATTTTGGGGGTCTCTAGGCAATTTTGATCTTTATTTAAATGCCTTTAGACTAGAGACATCCAAATCCTTTTTTTTTTTACATTTTAATCTTTTTTTTTTACTGTACACCCCAAAACTTATACCATCTTTCAAATGGTGTGTCTTGGGGGTCTGTAGCTGCTTAGATGCCTGAGATACAGGCATCTAAACAGCATGCCCACATCTCTTTATAACTGACAGTTGTAAGTTTTAAATAAAGTTGCGCAGTGACGTCATTGCACATGACGTCGCTGTGCAAAACGTGAAGCCCCTACTCTACAGGCCAGATCGCTGGGGTGGAAGTGGATGGAGGTCCCCAGAACTCCACGAAGGTGGGGGAGTGCTAGTGATGGCTCTAAACCGTCGTTAGCACCTGAGAGGAAAACTTTGCGAAAGTTCAGAGCCATTGTTAGCACTCAAGCGGTTAAGATAAATAACTCAACCCTAGTTTGCACTACACCTGTTTTGCTTTGGTTTAAAGAAGTGGGAGTGGGGAAACAGTATTGTTTAAACCATATTTTAGTGGTACCTTTTAAACCTTCTTAAAAAAAAAAAAAAAAGGAGAAGAGCGCAACGATTCAAATGTAGAGAGAGAATATTTAAGCAAATTCATACGCAAAATAGAGCAACTCACAAGATATATGTATAAAAATAGCACATCACAGGAGTGTCAGGGTGCAGGAATCAGACTGAGACAAGAAGTGCAAAAATAATCACACCTTTATTAATAGCAAAAAATAATAAAAACTCCACAAGTCAAATAACAAGCCAGGAATCAAAACAAGAACTGGTAGTCAGACGAGCCGAGTCAGGAGCCAAAGCGAATAGTCAGACGAGCCGGAAACAAGCCAGGGATCAGAAACCAGGAGGGACATCAGACAGCCAGGAAATACACAGGAGCTCTCACAGACAGGTCTGAGAAAACGCAAGGGCAAAGCATACTGAACAGAGGCCCTTTAAATAATAAGTGATGACATCACAATTCTGAGACTGCATCCTGTCTCACACGGATGATGACACCAGTCTGGCCATAAAAGGAAGTGCAGGAAATGAGCAGCATCACTGCACCAGGGTCAGCAAGAGAGGTGAGTAAAATGGCTGCCAGCAGCACATGGCAAACAGATCAGGGAGAAAACCCTGACAAGGAGGTAATCAAGATATCAGCCTGGTTCTCGATCTGTAATTATAGTCATCAACTTGAAGCTTGACTCCCGGGTTGAAGTTATCCGAAAGTTCAGTGTATAAACAGATGGAATTCAGCTTAGATATCCACAGCGTGAAGGCTTCCACCTAGTTAGTGACCAGGTAAGTCTACTGAAAATTCAAAAGATGAATACACACCCTCGGCTCTGCCCAATAGATGCCTCAATACAACGAGGATCTACGGAAGCCTAAGGGTCACACTTCTACAAACAATTTCAATGCATTTCGTCCTGATCGACAAGACTTTCTCAAGAATGGTTTGTAGAAGGAAGCTCGGGTCCCTATAAAGGACAATCAGTGCTCACACCCACATAATACAAGAAATTCATTGGTGATTGAAAAATAACCTGCAATTAAAATTTAACAAAGTGTGCAAATATGCTACAACAGAACAAAAACTATGTGTCATATAAACAAGTGATCAATATTGACAACCCCATAACATATACAGTTCATTGGTGATTAGCATAAATAATATAAAATATATTGCACACAATGCCCAATATAAAATTTCAATATTATAAAAAAGTAATACAATAAATTATCCTCACTGTATACAAATATCCTAAAAAGTCATAAACGAGTTAACAACTAATACATAATAATAATAATATACGCATGACAAAAAAATGGCAGGGTCCCCCAGATAAGATTGATGATTTCATGAAATATATCAATACCAATACTTAGTATCTGTATCATGATACAGGATGAGATCCAAGAAAGCAATAGATATAGGTGAACTATCATGAGTGCATTTAAGATTCTAACACTGTATCAGTAAAAATTTCAGTAAACCAACTGATAGAAATAGCCTCCTCAATGCCAAAAAGGGCCATCTTAAAAAAATTGAAAGAAAGTAATCCTAAATTTGTCACCAGGTATAACAGTCAGCATTATAAAATAAAAAAATATTCTGAACAAACATTGGAAAGTTTTGAAATTAGATCCAGTTTTGAACAAAGTATTAGGAGACAAACCAGATGTCATTTTAAGAAAGAATAGAGATATAAAAAATTATATTGCACCCACTAAATTAAAACAACCTGTTAAAACCGGGCACCTTTCGAATTGGGCCCCTACCCTTGCAAACAAAAAGATTATATAATGTGTCCATGCATAGGACAAAATAGTTCTGTTTTTTCTAATTTTAATGGTAGCAAAACATACAAATGCAAACATAGATGTACATGCCATACAACTTATGTCACATACAAATTAACCTGCAAATGTGGCCAAATATATATTGGACGTACGAAAAGAAATATTAAATACAGATTACGAGAACATATCAGAAATATTGAGTCAAGTTTTCAAAATCATAGTGTATCCTGCTATCACTTTACAAAGTTTCACAATCAAAATCCCCTAGATCTTAGTATTAAAATCATAGAATGAATTGCACCTAACATTTGGGATACCAATAGATTATTGAGACCCCGCCAAAGAGAAACGGTTTGGATAAAAACCTTATATTGTTTGGAACCCTAGGCTTTCTTATGATTGACTTCTCAATAAAACCCTAAGAATATCTATTTTTAGGGAAGTTCTTTGCAGTTATTTTTATATTATGATGACATATGGTTTTAATGATGCATATTTATTTTTCATATATGAATTTTTTGTCATGTGTATATTAATGTTTTAGTTGTTAACTCGTTTATGACTTTTTATGATATTTGTATACAGTGAGGATAATTTATTGTATTACATTTTTATAATATTGAAATTTTATATTGGACATTGTATGCAATTATTTTTTTATTATTTATGCTAATCACCTATGAACTGTATATTTTATCGGGTTGTCAATATTGATCATTTCTTTATATGACACACAGTTTTTGTTCTGTTTTAGCATATTTGCACACTTTGTTCAATTTTAATTGCAATATGTTACCTGAGCTTCCTTCTAAAAACCATTCTTGAGAAAGTCCCGTTGATCGGGACTAAATGCATTGAAGTATTGTTTGTAGAAGTGTGACCCTGTGAGGCTTCCGTAGATCCTCATTGTATTGAGGCGTCTATTGGGCAGAGCCAAGGGTGTGTATTCATCTTTTGAATTTTCAGTGGACTTACCTGGTCACTAACTAGGTGGAAGCTTTCACGCTGTGGATATCTAAGTGGAATTCCATCTGTTTATACACAGAACTTTCGAATAACTTCAAACCGGGAGTCAAGCTTCAAGTTAGTGACTATAATTACAAATCGAGAACGAAGCTTTTACCTGCTAATATCTTGATTACCTCCTGTGATGTGCTGTTTTTTTCATATTTCTTATGACTTGCTTTATTTTGCGTGTCAATTGGCATTAAAGATTCTTATTCTACATTTGAATCGTTGCGCTCTTCTCCTTTTTTTTGTTTTTAGATCATCTTTTGGGTCCTTCTGGAACTACCCTTTAGAGGAGTAGCTGGATTCAGTGGTATTCTTTTACTTGTATTGGTGGACACTTTCCAATTTGGACTTCTTATTGGTATTGGTGGTCATATTGTATATACTGTATTTTATGTATTTATTGCTTTTACTGACCATATTGTAATATATTCACTGTTTGATACATCTAATTGTGTATTGTGCCTCTCTGTGTATTTTTATAATACACCATCTTGTTTGCGTGTTTCATTCTATCTCCTATAGTGGGGCAGCAGTATACATTTTTTGTATCTAATATGGAAGAAAATATTTTTAATAATATGTTTGGAACGAATAACCTGAGAACTAATAGACAATGATCACTTAATCTATTAGAGGGAAATGTAATAGGAACCAATTCCGATGACCCTGTACAATTATTCAGAGATTTAAAGAAATTATTGATGAAAGATGCCAAAGAGTGGCAAGATTTAATGCTTTTGGACAACTATATTTTACATGACGTTATTCCCAGGGGCCTAAGAATTTTTAAATTCCCAGCTTTTAATTTGGATGAGTTGGAATACCAGTCCGAATGCGAATGGGAACAGACCCTTCATAATTGTTCTAAAGCTCTCATCAAGCTTCTTATAAAATATAGGAAACACAAATTAGAATCTCTGAAAACTGAAATAGACAAGATTGCGGTTAAAGTACAACCCTATGAAAATATTCCACAATGGAAAGAACTGAATATGAATATTCAAAAAAGGGTTGACAACTTTGCCAAAGATTTAGAAATAAATAAAATTAAGAAATTACAAAGAAATCTTGAAGATTTTAGAACAGATAAGGTATTCTCATATAAGAGGTAAGATAGGAGCGCCAAAAGAGGCAAGGCCAAAGGTTTAGTGGAAATATGTGGTATAATGTAATTGGTAAAGTTAGAATCTGAATTAGTTCCCTGAAATGGTGGACCACAGTGATTGTGTCAGTCCTTCCTATAATATTATTGAATTCGTTTAAAAGCGTGGACTCCAAGCGTCTAGCGCTTTGGATTGGGGGGTGGATGTTAATATGTACTATGAAGGCATATATAGGTGCAGGACATTAATAATATATAGAAAAAATTGGCTATATATAGTTATATTAGATGACACAGAGCATACGTCTTCCAAATAAAATATCACAGTTTAATACAGTTGTGTACAATTTAGTACATCATATCCGGTTAAAAACAAGTTACATGCAAAAATATGGATCCATAAAACTATAAGATAATTCGATATATTTAAAAATATTAAAAAATATGTATTAAGAACAATAATACGGTAAAAGTTCTGAATGCTAGAGATAGTCGAGGTCTCTCTGACAAAGTCCCTACGTCTGTCGGGGGGAGGGCAAGCTAAGGTACAGCTGTACAGCAAATTTGCTAATAAGATAGATTTGCTAATAAGGTGGCTGTATGAACATAGCGGTTTAGAAAATAGCGGATAATAATATATGTTGAATACAATATGATAATAATACACAAATGTACAAATGAAAAACCACAAATGTGCACAAGAGCAAATAATGATCAAATAATAGTCCAAAAAATAATCCAAAAAAATAAGCAAATGTGTAATGGCAAAAAGGTGGTCTTTAAATGAAGGTGTAGACAGTCCAAATTAATGTGAAGTGATTCAATCCGTGAAAGAACACAAAAAATGCAATATAATAGAGTCCATGAAAATGTTCCAAAAGTTGTAATCCTTATTGTGATGTCTCAAAAATTATAAGAATATCCAAAATGTAAAAATATAAAAATATAAAAATATATATAAGAATGTCCAAAATATAAAAAATATAAAAATCTCCAAAATGTCCAATGTGAATGATATATAAGTGACTAGTGTATACACAAAATTATAAACGTGATCACTAAGAAAACAAAAAATCTGTAGTTCTTATTATAGTGCACAATGGTATCAAAATTAGAAAATGCACAAAATAGAATAAAAATAAAAATAGAAAAATATATGAGAGAAAAAAGGGGAAGAACTTGGGGATTCCTCAAAACCTGTAAACAAAAAATAACAACATAGTGTGATATTGTTATAAATTGTTATAAGACTCTAGAGTCTTGAGAAAGGCCTCAACTGCAGGTCGAAACGCGTTGACAAGTATATGGTGAGCATTATTCCTTTTAATTATTGCCTATTTATAACAATATCACACTATGTTGTTATTTTTTGTTTACAGGTTTTGAGGAATCCCCAAGTTCTTCCCCTTTTTTCTCTCATATATTTTTCTATTTTTATTTTTATTCTATTTTGTGCATTTTCTAATTTTGATACCATTGTGCACTATAATAAGAACTACAGATTTTTTGTTTTCTTAGTGATCACGTTTATAATTTTGTGTATACACTAGTCACTTATATATCATTCACATTGGACATTTTGGAGATTTTTATATTTTTTATATTTTGGACATTCTTATATATATTTTTATATTTTTATATTTTTACATTTTGGATATTCTTATAATTTTTGAGACATCACAATAAGGATTACAACTTTTGGAACATTTTCATGGACTCTATTATATTGCATTTTTTGTGTTCTTTCACGGATTGAATCACTTCACATTAATTTGGACTGTCTACACCTTCATTTAAAGACCACCTTTTTGCCATTACACATTTGCTTATTTTTTTGGATTATTTTTTGGACTATTATTTGATCATTATTTGCTCTTGTGCACATTTGTGGTTTTTCATTTGTACATTTGTGTATTATTATCATATTGTATTCAACATATATTATTATCCGCTATTTTCTAAACTGCTATGTTCATACAGCCACCTTATTAGCAAATCTATCTTATTAGCATATTTGCTGTACAGCTGTACCTTAGCTTGCCCTCCCCGCGACAGACGTAGGGACTTTGTCAGAGAGACCTCGACTATCTCTAGCATTCAGAACTTTTACCGTATTATTGTTCTTAATACATATTTTTTTATATTTTTAAATATATCGAATTATCTTATAGTTTATGGATCCATATTTTTGCATGTAACTTGTTTTTAACCGGATATGATGTACTAAATTGTACACAACTGTATTAAACTGTGATATTTTATTTGGAAGACGTATGCTCTGTGTCATCTAATATAACTATATATAGCCAATTTTTTCTATATATTATTAATGTCCTGCACCTATATATGCCTTCATAGTACATATTAACATCCACCCCCCAATCCAAAGCGCTAGACGCTTGGAGTCCACGCTTTTAAACGAATTCAATAATATTATAGGAAGGACTGACACAATCACTGTGGTCCACCATTTCAGGGAACTAATTCAGATTCTAACTTTACCAATTACATTATACCACATATTTCCACTAAACCTTTGGCCTTGCCTCTTTTGGCGCTCCTATCTTACTATCTATATACACCATAGCACCACTGCGGATTTTTTTGGGGATCCGCTCTAGACAGGAGCCACAGGTCACTCTATACACAAGCGCTATAAGTACAACAAATATTCTCATATAAGAATAAGGTAACTTTTAATGATATGTCTGTCAAGGATCCTACTCACGCATCTAATCAGGGAAATAATTCTAATCAACCTCAATCTCCCTTTCCCATACAAAAGAATAGTTATAATAATAACAATAAGAATTTTAACAACAAAATTTTTTTAATAGAAACAAGAACAAAAGTAATCAAAATGGACACCGTAGATCAAATACTAATATGAATAAGGTTACATGTGAGAATCACATGGATACAGCGGATTCTAAAGGATATGAAGTTCCCCTAGAAAATACATTTTCAAGTATTAATCAGTATCCTCAATCTCCCTGCTGGCACCAACAGGGGGCCAAACCTAAATGGGGCAATTATAATCATCATGTTAAACCCCAATCAGCCCCTAAAAATGTTTATACTAGAAATGAAAATCATTCTTTAGGGGTTCCTCCTTGGAGACAACAGGGATGGGGTTATATGAAAAAAAACACAACAATACAAACCTCTAAACCAGAGAAATCCCAAAAGGCCCCTAGAAGAGGCAGATTTAGAGGAAGTAGAGGAAGAGAGAAATCTAGAAAAAAGGAAACAGAGAGAGATGGAATTAGAGCAGGGATCTAAAATGATTTTCAATTTATCCAATAGGTCTTTTTCAGCAAATGAACTAAAACTTTTGAGTTGAGGTTTGAATTTTGCTCCTACGAGTGCCCCTAACTACTTTGATCTATATATTGATATACAGAGATTTATTAGAAATATCACTTTAAAGCGTTATTTTGCTAAAAATGTCACTTGATATTATTGTTGAAAATGTACAATTAGGGGAAGATGATTGTGAAATTGTCAAGATTTTGGAGGGTCTGGACAATAATGAAGTCCCATATGAAGTTATAGATATTTTTAATTCGTCAGGGATATCTTTATATTCTCCTTTTTTTGTTTTAAGATCATCTTTTGGGTCCTTCTAGAGGAGCAGCCGGATTCAGTGGTATTCTTTTACTTTTATTGTCACTTTCCAATTTGGACTTCTTATTGGTATTGGTGTTCATATTGTATATTTTTTATGTTAATGTATTTATTGCGTTTACTGACCATATTGTAATATATTGACTGTTTGATACATCGAATTGTGTATAGCACCTCTCTGTGTATTTTTATAATACACCATCTTGTTTGCGTGCACCTTTTAAACCTTATATTGGCCTTCAGCAAAAATACTTAAAGGGACAACAAAGTGAACATTTCCTTATTCAGATAGAGCATGCAGTTTTAAATAACTTTCCAATTTACTCCTATAATTGAATCTGCTTTCCTTGACATCCTTTTTTAGAAAACCATACCTAGGTAGGCTCATGAACAGCAATGCACTACTGGGAGCTATTAGTGGCTGCTCATTGGCTCACCAGATGTTTTCAGCTAGCTCCCAGTATTGCATTGCAGATCCTTCAACAAAGGATACCAAGAGAATTATGTAAATTGGATTAAAAAAAGGTATGATCTATCTATTTGAATCGCATAAAAACAAAACTGAGTATCAAGTTCCTTTAACTCTTGTGTGTGAGTGGAAAAAAGTGATTGGGGTAATAAAGATGGGGTAATAAGAAGATGGCTCTGAAGGTCACATAAAGCCCCTGCAGACATTGTTTGCCCATGATGTGGCTTCTCACTGAAACCATTTCCTGTATCATAGAATTAAATGATTACAATACTGACTTACACATCTTCACTTGACTGCTGGTAGCCAGTGCCACCATCATATGTCTTGCACCTGCTGTAATCTTTAGTTCTATAGCCTTGTCTTACTGTGCCCATCCCCTCCTCTCTTTTACCCTGCACAAAACTCCACTGCAGAAAATCAAAGGGATTATTTCATTTCACCCTGCTTGCTTGTCTGTAGATCTGATAAACATTTACACCTGCCCTTCTGTCTCTACCAGTGCTGAGAAGGAAAATCATAACTTTAAACAGCAGAAGATCCTGGGATTTCAGCACTAGCAGAACTCACACTATGACAAGGTTATCTGACAGCTGTAGATGGATTGCTAATCAAGTGCACAAAGGGGATTCAGAGAAGGAAAAGGGAGTTGAGCCCACCCATACCCTTTAAGAATGTATTGTTCAGTAGAACAGCCTCAGTGTAAACAGCATATAGTACAAATTGCACAACTGTAAGGGGGATTCATTTATCAGTACTGAGAAAGAAGCCACAGCATAGAAGACTGGCAGAAAGAAAAACAGTAGTCTCTTTATTAAGATAGAGGGACATTTTTTTTTTTTCTTCTTTCTTTATATCCAGAGGTCTTCTACCTTATCACAAAGAGGAAACAATACAGACCTTTTCCTGCATCAATTTTGTGAAATTGCACACTTCTATATCCATTATCAGCAATAGGGCATCATAACGAAAAATATTTTGATATTCATTCTTCTGCTGAGCAGTCTGCAACAACTATGACATAACAGAAGTATAAAAGGGAACAATTTCAAATATTTTACATAAATAAAATGATACATTTTCATGTGATTTTCATTTTAAATAAGCATGAAAATATACATATGGCTTAACCTGATTTGTAGGGAAATATGCTTGCAATGATATGGTGGAACATTCAGAAACTAGTTGAGTGGTTTGTTGTAAGCAATGTGCAAATTGAGGCAACTGATTAGCTAAACTACACACATTCATCAAAGGTCATGTTTAGCTTAGAAATAAGATTTATTACATTTTAATACAGTGTGCGCATGACATTTATAAGTGAGGCACGTTGTTTTCTAGTCAGTCAAAGGGATAGTAAAGTCCAAATTAAACGTTTATGATTCAGATAGGGCATGCAATTTTAAACAACTTTCTAATTTACTTTTATCATCAAACGTGCTAATGCACGTGGAGTAATTTAAAGGGGCAGTAAACCTACAAAATAATGTTATATAATTCTGCACATAGTGCAGAATTATATAACATTATCTTAGCGCAAACTTTATGCAACATAATATTGCAGTAAAAATTTGATTTTAAAAGTGGAATTTTCAGACTGTCGCTCGTTGCTCTACTGAGTGGGTCTGGTTCTCCCCCTGAGCGCATCTGGGCAGCTGTCTAGTCACAGCCCGGCCCAATCGCACCATTACACTCAATGTAGCTCGCTCCCGCTATCAGACAGAGCAGGAGCGAGCTACATTGAGTGTAATGGCGCGATTGAGCCGGGCTGTGACTAGACAGCTGCCCAGATGCGCTCAGGGGGGAAACCAGACCCGCTCAGTAGAGCAAAGAGCGGCGGTCTGAAAAATCCTCTTATATAATCAAATTTTAACTGCAATATTATGTTGCATAAATTTTGCGCTAAGATAATGTTATATAATTCTGCACTATGTGCAGAATTATATAACATTATTTTGTAGGTTTACTGCCCCTTTAATAGTCAGCTCTAATTGCTTGAAATGCAAGTCTGTCAAAAGATCTGAGATAAGGGGCAGTCTGCAGAAGCTTAGATACATGGTAATTGCAGAGGTAAAATGTATATTTCTATAACAGTGTTGGTTATGCAAAACTGTATGTACAGTAAAAATGTAAAATATCTCAACTTTAATTTAGATAGAGCATGCAGTTTTAAGATGTTTTCCATTTTACATCTATTATGAAAGTTGATTTGTTTTTGGTATAATTTGTTGAAGAGTAAACATATGTCATTTTGCTTCATCTTAGATCTTTATGAGGGCATCAACCATTGAATCTACAAAATATATAGAATATGCTGTGAGGAAATATGTAAACTAGAGTATTAAAGGGACAGTTTACTTGAAAATAGTTATTGTTGAAAAAGATAGACAATCCCTTTATTACCCATTTCCCAGTTTTGCATAACTAACACTATTATATAATTACTTTTTACCTCAATGATTATCTTGTATCTAAGCCTCTGCAGACTGTCCCCTTATATCAGTGATTTTTACAAACGTGCATTATAGCCAATTAGTGCTGGTTTCTGCATAACTCCACAGGAGTGAGCACAATGTGTTATTTATATGATACACATGAACTAGCACAGTCTGGCTGTGAAAAGCAAATAAAATGCAATAGAAACATAGAAACATAGATATTGACGGCAGATAAGAGCCATAGGCCCAGCAAGTCTGCCCCACCTTACCTAACAGTATAAACTTATCTAGTTCGTAGGATAGCCCTATGCTTGTCCCATGCATTTTTAAAGTCCCCCACAGTGTTTGTTGCTACTACCTCTTGAGGAAGTTTATTCCATAAATCAATCACTCTTTCTGTAAAGAAGTGCTTCCTCAAATTACTCCTGAATCTACTACCCTTTAGCTTGAGCTCATGACCCCAATGAGATAAGAGCCTGCTGGGGCTTAGAAACAGGCAGAAATTTAGAGGTTTAGAATGTTATAGAGCATATTAATATAACAATGTTGGTTGTGTAAAGCTGGGTAATCTTTACAAGGGGAATCTCTTGAGCAACTAGTTAAAGAACCAACACGTAAAGGAACTATATTAGATTTAGTACTTACAAACAGTGATATAGTATCTGAGGTGTCTGTGGGTGAGAACTTAGGCTCTAGTGATCATCAGTCTGTATGGTTTAATATTCAGGCTAAGGTACTGAGCAACCATAGTAAAACAAAAGTCTTAGACTTTAGATCTACTGATTTTTCTTACATGGGCAGATACCTAGATTAATCCCTAAAAGGATGGCACAGATTACAGGAGTACAAGAACAGTGAGACTATTTTAAAAATGCTATTCTAGATGCAACTAAACACTGTATTAGGCTTGTTTGTAAAAGTAAAAGAAAACCAATATGGTTTTCTAGAGAAGTAGCACATGCCGTTAAGACAAAAAAGACAGTCTATAAAAAATTTAAACTCACTGGCTCAGAAGAGGATAAAGAAAAATGGAGAACCCATCAAAAGATGACAAAGCAGTTAATCAGAAAGGCTAAAGCTGATGCAGAAGAGAAAATAGCACAATCTGTAAAAGATGGTGACAAAACCTTCTTTAGATATATCAGTGAAAAGAGAAAAACTAACAGAGGGATAGTTAGACTCAAAAATGAGGATAGAGTAGTGGAAGAAGATAAACAAATAGCAAACTGTTTAAATGATTACTTTTGTTCAGTCTTTACAACAGATGGTAAAGATAGTGAGATGCTATTAAGGGATGTTACTGTAAATAATGTGAGTAGTACTTTTCTTTTTACAGAGGAAGAGGTTTCAAGGGCTTTATCAAAAATAAAAGTTAATAAGTCTGTGGGTCCGGATAATATTCATCCAAGGGTTCTAAGAGAACTTCAATCCGTAATAGCTACTCCATTAGCTGATTTATTTAATCAGTCACTTCTAACAGGAGTTGTTCCAAAAGACTGGAAAATTGCCAATGTAGTCCCTCTTCATAAAAAGGGTAGTAGGGAAGATTCTGCTAACTATAGGCCAGTCAGTTTGACCTCAATTGCAGGGAAATTAATGGAAACTCTTTTAAAGGAAAGACTTGTATCTTTCATTCAGACAAACAACTTAGAAGACAAAGTACAGCATGGTTTCACTGCTGGAAGATCATGCCTGACTAATCTAATTGATTTCTTTGACCATGTAACTAAAATAATAGACCAGGGAGGAGCTGTAGATCTTGCATATCTAGACTTTAGCAAAGCATTTGACACCGTCCCACACAACAATCTTATTCACAAAATGTATTGCCTTGGAATAGATGCTAAGATTGTTAAGTGGGTAGAATGCTGGCTTAAAGATAGACGACAGAGGGTTTCAATTAATGGAGTACATTCAAATGAGGCATCAGTTACTAGTGGTGTTCCCCAAGGGTCAGTTCTTGGGCCTGTTTTTTTTAACATGTTCATAAGTGATATTGGAAGTGGGCTTAAGGGGAAGGTTTGCTTGTTTGCTGATGATACAAAAATTTGTAAAAGGGTAGATGTTCCAGGAGGAGTTGATCAAATGAACTGTGATATTAATAAACTAGAGGACTGGTCAAATAAATGGGATCTGAAATGTAATATTACCAAGAGCAAAATTATGCATATAATACATTACTGACTGTAATTAAAGAAGAAAGGGATTTGGGAATTATTATTTCAGATGATTTAAAATTTGGTACACAATGCCACAGTGCTGCCAGCAAGGCCAGTCAAATGCTTGGTTGCATTGGAAGAGGTTTTAGTAGCAGAAATAGCAAGGTTCTTATGCCACTTTACAGATCATTAGTTAGACTAAATCTGGAATACTGTGTACAGATCTGGAGACCATATCTTCAGAAAGATATAAATAAACTAGAAGCTGTCCAAAGGAAGGCTACTAAAATGGTACATGGTCTAAAATATAAAACATACAAAGAAAGACTCTATGATCTAAATATGTATAGTTTAGAGGATAGAAGGGAAAGAGGTGACATGATAGAAACCTTCAAATATATGAAGGGACTTAATAAAATAGAAGCTGAATGCATTTTTCACAAAAAAAATAAATGCCAAAACAAGGGGTCACCATCTAAAGTTAGAGGCTAGCAGATTCAGGAGAAATTTAAGGAAGCATTTTTTTACAGAAAGGGTGGTGGATTCATGGAATGAACTTCCATTTGAGGTGGTAAACACAAAGACTGTAAAGGAATTTAAAAATGCATGGGACATGCATAAGGCTATCCTAAGGAAAAAGTAACATGTAATATGGGTAGACTTGATGGGCCTTTTTGGTTCTTATCTACCGTCAAATTCTATTTTCTATGGCCTAGATTTGGAGTTTGGCGTTATCCGTGAAAACCAGCGTTAGAGGCTCCTAACGCTGGTTTTAGGCTACCTCCGGTATTTGGAGTCACTCAAAATAGGGTCTAACGCTCACTTTTCAGCCGCGACTTTTCCATACCGCAGATCCCCTTACGTCAATTGTGTATCCTATCTTTTCAATGGGATTTTTCTAACTCCGGTATTTAGAGTCGTGTCTGAAGTGAGCGTTAGACATCTAACGACAAAACTCCAGCCGCAGGAAAAAAGTCAGTAGTTAAAGGGACAGTATACACTCATTTTCATATAACTGCATGTAATAGACACTACTATAAAGAATAATATGCACAGATACTGATATAAAAATCCAGTATAAAACTGTTTAAAAACTTACTTAGAAGCTGTCAGTTTGGCTCTGTTGAAAAGGTAGCTGGAAAGCCCACTTCAAGTGGCAAATAAGACACTCCCCCCTCCCCCTTCTTTTGCATATGAAAAGACCCTTTAGACAAACAGGAGCAAGCTGGAGTAGGTAGCTGAGCGTATTCACATAAAACTTTGGGGCTTGGTTAGGAGTCTGAAAATCAGAGCAATGTTATTTAAAAATAAGCAAAACTATACATTAATTTGAAAAAAAAAAAAACTTTATGGGCTATATAAATAGATCATCTACAAAACATTTATGCAAAGAAAAAATGAGTGTATAATGTCCCTTTAAGAGCTTTCTGGGCTAACGCCGGTTCATAAAGCTCTTAACTACTGTACTCTAAAGTACACTAACACCCATAAACTACCTATGTACCCCTAAACCGAGGTCCCCCCACATCGCCGCCACTCGATTAAATTTTTTTAACCCCTAATCTGCCGACCGCCACCTACGTTATACTTATGTACCCCTAATCTGCTGCCCCTAACACCGCCGACCCCTATATTATATTTATTAACCCCTAACCTGCCCCCGACAACGTCGCAGCCAGCTACCTACAATAATTAACCCCTAATCTGCCGACCGCAAAGCGCCGCCACCTACGTTATACTTATGTACCCCTAATCTGCTGCCCCTAACACCGACGACCCCTATATTATATATATTAACCCCTAATCTGCCCCCCTCAACGTCGCCTCCACCTGCCTACACTTATTAACCCCTAATCTGCCGAGCGGACCGCACCGCTACTATAATAAAGTTATTAACCCCTAATCCGCCTCACTAACCCTATAATAAATAGTATTAACCCCTAATCTGCCCTCCCTAACATCGCCGACACCTAACTTCAATTATTAACCCCTAATCTGCCGACCGGAGCTCACCGCTATTCTAATAAATGTATTAACCCCTAAAGCTAAGTCTAACCCTAACACTAACACCCCCCTAAATTAAATATAATTTTAATCTAACAAAATTAATTAACTCTTATTAAATAAATTATTCCTATTTAAAGCTAAATACTTACCTGTAAAATAAATCCTAATATAGCTACAATATAAATTATAATTACATTGTAGCTATTTTAGGATTAATATTTATTTTACAGGTAACTTTGTATTTATTTTAACCAGGTACAATAGCTATTTAATAGTTAAGAACTATTTAATAGCTAAAATAGTTAAAATAATTACAAATTTACCTGTAAAATAAATCCTAACCTAAGTTACAATTAAACCTACCACTACACTATCAATAAATTAATTAAATAAAATACCTATAATTATCTACAATTAAACCTACCACTACACTATCAATAAATAAATTAAATACAATACCTACAAATAACTACAATGAAATAAACTAACTAAAGTACAAAAAATAAAAAAGAACTAAGTTACAAAAAATAAAAAAATATTTACAAACATAAGAAAAATATTACAACAATTTTAAACTAATTACACCTACTCTAAGCCCCCTAATAAAATAACAAAGCCCCCCAAAATAAAAAATGCCCTACCCTATTCTAAATTACTAAAGTTCAAAGCTCTTTTACCTTACCAGCCCTGAACAGGGCCCTTTGCGGGGCATGCCCCAAGAAGTTCAGCTCTTTTGCCTGTAAAAAAAAAATACAATACCCCCCACAACATTACAACCCACCACCCACATACCCCTAATCTAACCCAAACCCCCCTTAAATAAACCTAACACTAAGCCCCTGAAGATCTTCCTACCTTGTCTTCACCCTGCCAGGTTCACCGATCGGTCCAGAAGAGCTCCTCCGATGTCCTGATCCAAGCCCAAGCGGGGGGCTGAAGAGGTCCATGATCCGGCTGAAGTCATCATCCAAGCGGGAGCTAAAGAGGTCCATGATCCGGCTGAAGTCTTCATCCAAGCGGGGCAGAAGAGGTCTTCCATCCGATTGAAGTCTTCATCCAAGCGGGATCTTCTATGGTCATCCATCCGGAGCGGAGCGGCAGGATCCTGAAGACCTCCGACGCGGAACATCCATCATGGCCGATGACTGAACGACGAATGACGGTTCCTTTAAATGACGTCATCCAAGATGGCGTCCCTCGAATTCCGATTGGCTGATAGGATTCTATCAGCCAATCGGAATTAAGGTAGGAATATTCTGATTGGCTGATGGAATCAGCCAATCAGAATCAAGTTCAATCCGATTGGCTGATCTAATCATATTTTATTGGTTTATTTAAGGGGGGTTTGGGTTAGATTAGGGGTATGTGGGTGGTGGGTTGTAATGTTGGGGGGGGGTATTGTATGTTTTTTTTTACAGGCAAAAGAGCTGAACTTCTTGGGGCATGCCCCGCAAAGGGCCCTGTTCAGGGCTGGTAAGGTAAAAGAGCTTTGAACTTTAGTAATTTAGAATAGGGTAGGGCATTTTTTTTATTTTGGGGGGCTTTGTTATTTTATTAGGGGGCTTAGAGTAGGTGTAATTAGCTTAAAATTGTTATAATATTTTTCTTATGTTTGTAAAAAAATTTTTATTTTTTGTAACTTAGTTCTTTTTTATTTTTTGTACTTTAGTTAGTTTATTTAAATGTATTTATTTGTAGGTATTGTATTTAATTAATGTATTGATAGTGTAGTGTTAGGTTTAATTGTAGGTAATTGTAGGTATTTTATTTAATTAATTTAATGATAGTATAGTGTTAGGTTTAATTGTAACTTAGGTTAGGATTTATTTTACAGGTAATTTTGTAATTATTTTAACTAGGTAACTATTAAATAGTTCTTAACTATTTAATAGCTATTGTACCTGGTTAAAATAATTACAAAGTTGCCTGTAAAATAAATATTAATCCTAAAATAGCTACAATGTAATTATAATTTATATTGTAGCTATATTAGGATTTATTTTACAGGTAAGTATTTAGCTTGAAATAGGAATAATTTATTTAATAAGAGTTAATTTATTTCGTTAGAATAAAATAATATTTAACTTAGGGGGGTGTTAGTGTTAGGGTTAGACTTAGCTTTAGGGGTTAATACATTTATTAGAATAGCGGTGAGCTCCGGTCAGCAGATTAGGGGTTAATGTTTGAAGTTAGGTGTCGGCGATGTTAGGGAGGGCAGATTAGGGGTTAATACTATTTATTATAGGGTTAGTGAGGCGGATTAGGGGTTAATAACTTTATAATAATAGCGGTGCGGTCCGGTCGGCAGATTAGGGGTTAATAAGTGTAGGCAGGTGGAGGCGACGTTGTGGGGGGCAGATTAGGGGTTAATAAATATAATATAGGGGTCGGCGGTGTTAGGGGCAGCAGATTAGGGGTACATAAGGATAATGTAAGTAGCGGCAGTTTACGGAGCGGCAGATTAGGGGTTAAAAATAAAATGCAGGTGTCAGCGATAGCGGGGATGGCAGATTAGGGGTTAATAAGTGTAAGGTTAGGGGTGTTTAGACTCGGGGTACATGTTAGGGTGTTAGGTGCAGACTTAGGAGGTGTTTCCGCATAGCAAACAATGGGGCTGCGTTAGGAGCTGAACGCGGCTTTTTTGCAGGTGTTAGGTTTTTTTTCAGCTCAAACAGCCCCATTGTTTTCTATGGGGGAATCGTGCACGAGCACGTTTTTGAGGCTGGCCGCTTGCGTAAGCAACTCTGGTATTGAGAGTTGAAGCTGCGTTAAAAATGCTCTACGCTCCTTTTTTGGAGCCTAACGCAGCCTTTATGTGGACTCTCAATACCAGAGTTATTTTTATGGTGCGGCCAGAAAAAAGCCGTCGTTAGCTACGCGGGTCCTTACCGACAAAACTCCAAATCTAGGCCTATGTTTCTATGTAATGGGTAGTAAATGCGTTATTTATCTCTTTTAAACAAAAACAAAAAATCACGTAGCCTATCCCATTAAGGCACACAAATGCTAGTATAACATTTAATATTGTATATTTCAGACATAAAAAACTTTCACAATTATAACAGATTAATGAGATATTTTTAGCAAAATATTAATTTATGATCTGATTCATAAGAGCATGTAGTTTTTGGATTATTGATTCTAATTACATTGTATGGCCAAAAGTATATGGACAGGTGACCATCACACTTAAATGAGCATGTTGAACATTTTCCAAAATGGTGAGCATAAATATGGAGCTGCCCCTCCCCATTTTGCAGATATAGCAGCCGCAACTCTTCTGAGAAGGAAGTCCACAAGGCTTTGGAGTGTGTCTGTGGGAACTTGTGCCCATTCAACTAAACGAGCATTTGTGAGGCCAGGCACTGATGTTAGACCAGAAAGTCTGGCTCAAAATTAGTGTTCCAAATAATCCTAAAGGTGTTCAATGGGGTTGAAATCATGGGTCTGTGCAAGCTATTCAAGTTCCTTCATACCATACTCATCAAACCATGTCTTCATGGACCTTGTTTTGTGCACATGGGCACAGTCATGCCAGAACAGGTAAGTGCTTTCCCCAAACTGTTGCCACAAAGTTGGAAGCACCCAATTCTCAAATATCATTTGATTAAGATTACCTGTTACTGAAACTAAGCAGCCCAGTCAAAACCCTGAAAAAAGCCCCAGATCATTGTCCTTCCTCATTTAAACTTTATAGTAGGCACTATGTGTTCTCCTGGCATCCCCAACACCCAGATTCTTTAATCTGACTGCCAGATAGTGAAGCACGATTCATCACTCAAGAGAACACATTTCTACTACTCCAGTGGCGGCATGCTTTACAAAACTCCAAATATCAAATGTGCACAAATTATGTCAAGCAAAATAGGGGTTTAGTGATATCACAGGTCATATGTTGAAGCACCTGTATATTGATCCCTTTTTATAGTGTGTGATGATAATAGGTGATATGTGTGCAATTAACCTGTTACACACACATATACGTATAATTTTGGAGCATGTCTCTAAAGAATTATAAGTATAGTGGGCATGTGTGTTTTGCTAATTTTTATTAGTGTAAAAATACTTATTATTATCGGGTATTTGTAGAGCGCCAACAGATTCCGCAGCGCTACTTATATTACTTTAACTGTGATTGAGCATGTAACATTTGTATCTGATTGGTGAAATTGCTTCCTAACGTCATCCAATAGGGCAGTGAGTAAATTTCACTGTGTTTTACCTAGGCGTGTTGCACCCTTGCCGCCTCACACAGTGCCAGGCATCAGATGAGTGCTTTTAAAAATCAATAATAGTGGACTCTGAAGCAGTAGAAATAAGCTCCCTGTTGTGATGAATCTTGTATCACCAGCTAGTATAACTGATGAGGAGAGATATTAATGGTTAAATAAAACACAAGACAAGGAGTTGCTGTTCCACTGAGTTGCTGTCTGTACAGGCTTAATCAGACAAATGTTAATAAAGCAAAAAGACTGATATATAACTATCTTGATCACCTTCATCACATTGACAATCTCATAAGAACATTTATCATATCACTTTACCTTTATTACTCTTCTAATTATTTTTTTCTTTCTTTTTTATGACCACCACGCTTTTACCTTCAAAAATAAAAGTCGTCCCGACATTACTTTCACCTTTTTTTTTCATGGTATGGTGTGTTGTGAATGTACTCTAAATAGTATATGTACTGTATGTTTACTGTGTTTAGTTTTCATTAAGAACGTTTTTTTATATTCTAGAAACATATAATGTCTGTTTAATATGTAGTCACAAATACTGGCTGATACTGCTGTACCGGCTATGTCCATTGAGCCACATTCTGTATTCCAAACAGCATGGGCTCATACTTGTAAGGTATTTTCTTTTGGTGTTCTAAATATAACATGTTGGAGCACCCAGATAGTCATAGGTAAATGTCTTTGGTGGTTTTCTTTCTCTTTTAGGCCATCTATACCCCTCTTTGGAATCACTATTTCTTTCATCTGGGACGGTATGTACATTTGCTACCTCATCAGGTACTTCTGCATGTTGTTCATCCTCCGTTTCATTCTCTTTCTGTTGCGGTACATCCTCCTGTTAACACTCTCCATTTCTAATGACACAGTGAGTCCACGGATCATCTTAATTACTGTTGGGAATATCACTCCTGACCAGCAGGAGGAGGCAAAGAGCACCAGAGCAAAAGCTGTTAAATACCACTCCCCCTACCCACAATCCCCAGTCATTCTCTTTGCTTGTATCAGTTGCAAGGAGGGGTAAAGATAGGTGTCTGATTCTTGCATCAAGAGTTTGTTATTTTTTAAGCAGAGCAAGTTTGCTCTGGTTTTCTTTGGGATTTGGCCGTAGTCCATGTCAGTCTCTTCAGTAGAGCAAGTGGTGGCTTTTAAGCATTTGGGAACTTGTGTGGTATAATCCCCACTGGGCCTCCCAAGTAATTTCATGCTGCCCTTGGTTGAAAGTTTGAGTAAGTTTACTCAGCCTTTTCTTTTTTCCACAGGTCCATGTGAGGAAGGAAGCCCCTCTCATACCAAGTGAGCTGTCCTTCTGCCGGACAGATTTTTGAGGTAAGTGTCTATTTCCTTCCCTGTTTTGATATAGGAGAATTTGGCACTTTGACAGTTAATTCTGTCTAAATATACAATCAGCCTTGTAGGTTAATGGTTTATTGTATGGCAGTTTTGCAGGCACTGGGGATGTTTGGCTCAGTTTATTATATTTTCACTTTGGTGTACATGTTTTTTGTTTGTGTATTAATGGCTACCGGGAGGTTTGTTAGGCCATGCCCACAATAGGCGGGCTTATCTGAGTAGATCAGATGTCCAGAGTTTCTTTTCCATGGTCAAGAAGAGACAGAAGCACCACATGGCCCAATATTGTCTGGTCCAGAAATGAAATAAATGTGTGTGCACAGAGTAAACTCACATTTGAGGAAGCACCTCAATTAGTGCTATAGAAGCAGTCTGGGATTTCTTACAGTCACCCAGGGGACCAATCTCCGGCATAGTTATGATGTCTATATTAAAACAACATAAAAAGACACAGGTGCCTATATGGCCTAGTATTGTCTTAACACAGGTGAGTCAGTGTGTTAATAGAAAGGTACTCACATTTGTTGTAGCATCTCCCTTGATGCTATAGAGGCAGGATGGGATCAATATAGTCACCCACCAGACTTGAACAAAGGCCTGCTGGACACAAATGGAAGTCAGGAACCGCCAGTGGTCAGGGGAGACCCAGACTAGAGAACCCCTCTCACCAGAGGGATAAGTAGCAACAAAAAGGTGGTAGCAAGTGTTCAAGTATAAATTAGTTTTATTAAAATAGTAAAAACAAGGCAACACGTTTCTCAGCTCAAGGCTGTTTCATCAGGCTTCATAAAAACATTTGGGAACACTTGCTATATATACACAAAATATCTTATTAGTTCTAATCAGTCTCACATGATATCAGGAGGGGCCTAAGAGGCACAAGCAGCCCTATTGGCCATACAATGTAATTATCATAACCAGTATAATTAGCATAATAAATCCTCTACCAATCAAAAATATCATGGCAACAGACATCTCATTTAGTTTGACATTTTGGTTACTCAAAAAATATATTTCAATGAGTGATATAACTAAATATTGATAAAACATACATCTCACTAATAGCTATTTTATGGTGGTATATAAAGGTAAATCTAATAGCAACTCATAAATATATAGCTAAATATATATATATACATATATACAACCAATACATATGTTTATAACATGATGTTAACCCACCATTTCATATATTTGTGAGCAAACAATTATCTCTCAGACCCATACATTTCTATTTCCATAGCCTACAATATTCATAAGTAAAAATGGTCGATTTAAACAAGTGAAATATAATATAACCAACCTTGATAGATCGTATAGTATTTGGGAATTGTTATGCTTAGTAGCAGCTAAATCGATATATAAGTGGCATACTGAAACATTGAAACTGTTAACAAACCATTATGATCACAAGTGTTTGGCATGTATGCCACTTATATATCGATTTAGCTGCTACTAAGCATAACAATTCCCAAATAATATACGATCTATCAAGGTTGGTTATATTATATTTCACTTGTTTAAATCGACCATTTTTACTTATGAATATTGTAGGCTATGGAAATAGAAATGTATGGGTCTGAGAGATAATCTTTTGCTCACAAATATATGAAATGGTGGGTTAACATCATGTTATAAACATATGTATTGGTTGTATATATATATATATATATATATATATATATATATATATATATATATATATATATATATATATATATATATATATAGCTATATATTTATGAGTTGCTATTAGATTTACCTTTATATACCACCATAAAATAGCTATTAGTGAGATGTATGTTTTATCAATATTTAGCTATATCACTCATTGAAATATATTTTTTGAGTAACCAAAATGTCAAACTAAATGAGATGTCTGTTGCCATGATATTTTTGATTGGTAGAGGATTTGTTATGCTAATTATACTGGTTATGATAATTACATTGTATGGCCAATAGGGCTGCTTGTGCCTCTTAGGCCCCTCCTGATATCATGTGAGACTGATTAGAACTAATTAGATATTTTGTGTATATATAGCAAGTGTTCCCAAATGTTTTTATGAAGCCTGATGAAACAGCCTTGAGCTGAGAAACGTGTTGCCTTGTTTTTACTATTTAAATAAAACTATTTTATACTTGAACACTTGCTACCACCTTTTTGTTGCTACTTATCCCTCTGGTGAGAGGGGTTCTCTAGTCTGGGTCTCCCCTGACCACTGGCGGTTCCTGACTTCCATTTGTGTCCAGCAGGCCTTTGTTCAAGTCTGGTGGGTGACTATATTGATCCCATCCTGCCTCTATAGCATCAAGGGAGATGCTACAACAAATGTGAGTACCTTTCTATTAACACACTGACTCACCTGTGTTAAGACAATACTAGGCCATATAGGCACCTGTGTCTTTTTATGTCGTTTTAATATAGACATCATAACTATACCGGAGATTGGTCCCCTGGGTGACTGTAAGAAATCCCAGACTGCTGCTATAGCACTAATTGAGGTGCTTCCACTAATGTGAGTTTACTCTATGCACACACATTTATTTCATTTCTGGACCAGACAATATTGGGCCATGTGGCGCTTCTGTCTCTTCTTGTCTTTGTAGATTGCTGCTTTGGATCCCGGCCTGGATCTCCACAGATAGCTGCCTGATTTCCACCTCAGTGACTTTTCACCACCATTATTAGAGACTATATCACTTTGAGATTATATTCTCCTCCATATGTTTGTCATATAGTGCACTGTACCTATTAGTTCACACATCATTGTGAATTAAGTTAATCTGAGGTTGAGCTACCTCTTTACCATTGGGTATATATATTTTCTTATTTTGTCTTTCTCTTAGGAGGTTTACATTACATCTATCTTGCTGTAACTATTTAGACTGTATAGTCTCATTACCAGTACATTATCTTAATCTTTCTCTTATGAGGTTTATGTTTGTGTCATATTATATAAAAGACTTTGTTATTTATCACCACCCTTTATTAGGATTTTAGATATATTCCCCTTTAGGGCGCCCCCTCCTATATCTTGCATATATCTTGTCCATGGTGGTTGTCTCAGGATCTTCTCTCTCAGGGAACTTGCTATCGCAGACCTGCCTGAGTGATTTTTAACCACGGATGCCAGTTTGCTGTGCTTGAGGTACTGTCCGGGGTTCATTAAGGGCTCAGGGTCTATGGACTCGGGAGGAGTCAGTTCTTCCAATAAATGTTTTGAAACTGAGAGCAATTTTCAATGCTCTTCTAGCCTGGCCTCAGCTAGCTTCAACCCAGTTTATCAGGTTTCCGTCGGACAACATAACGTCAGTGGCTTACATCAATCATCAGGGAGAAACTCAGAGTTGGAAAAAAGGGGGGGATGGGATAGCGCTAAAAAAGCTCTAGAGAACGCAAGGTTTAAATTACTAATGTGTTTACACCATTGAATTGAAGGACTACTATGAATTGAAGTCTATATTCAGCTAAGATATTTCAACTTCCTTAGGAAACATTAATATGTGAGCTGACTCACTACACCATATGGGATAATATGACATATTAGTATAATGTAAAAAATATATCTGTACTACAGAGGATAACTGACAAAAAATGCCTCTATTTGATAGTATATCCCAAAGATAGGGGCACTAGGACCCAGTGGATAAATATGATGGAGGATCTTCAGAAGTGAAGAGCAGTTTAATTTCTCTCAAAGAACAATATAAAAATAAGAGCGTATAATAATAAGAGGTTTAATGTTTATACAAGAAATACTACAATGTGATATAAAAAACTATTTGCAAATAGTCTGAAACAAGATAAAAAATAATAATAAAAAAGTAATTATAGAATCCTAGGATTTGTAATCACTCAAATGATGCCGGCATCTGAAGTTACTATGTAACTAAATATATAAAATATGCGATAAAACTGAATGCACACAATACAGCTTATTAAATACAATGTGATAGATGATATTAATAGGCCTGGTATAGTGGCAACATGTAACAAACTACAAAAGACAAGTATAAAGTGTAAGTATCTTGGCGGTGAGTACCAGTCCCAAGTTATGGTATTTCGCAATATGTCCTTTCAGACGTATAGAGTATGACTAGTGTCAAAAGTATTTCAACCTTATTCCAGTGTCCGCTTATAGGATCCGTTCGTTCAAACTGTAAGACAGGTTGGTCCGTAGTTGTGCAGACGCTTGTTTCCAATTGTCCATTCGGTCTGAGTGCGCTTCCGGGTTAGATGTCAGCTGTAACCCACCACGTAACACTCGGAGTTCCTTGGCCAAGATTATTAAGTGGGTGGAGATTCACAACTGTTGTCTGTCTGCTATCCACATTCCAGGGGTGGACAATTGGGAAGCGGATTTTCTGAGCAGACAGACTTTTCATCCGGGGGAGTGGGAACTTCATCCAGAGGTATTTTCCAACTTGATTTTCAGTTGGGGCAGCTGGAGTTGGATCTCATGGCATCTCATCAGAATGCCAAGCTCCTGAGGTACAGGTCGAGGTCAAAGGATCCTCAGCCTCCGGGGTTGTGTGTTTGAGGGCAGCGTGTCTTCAGCGAATGCACTGGTCTCCTCACTCATGACTCTTCTTCCTACATCCTGGGAGCCCAAACCATGCTGGTGCTTACGTCACAGCACCATGTTGCGAAATACAGAAAGAAAAATGCTTCCGGGCATCACAAGGGATAAGGATACACAAACTTGCAGGAGGTCCAAGATTGAGGTAAAAACGATAACTTTATTGGAACAGCGTTTAAAAACAAAAGTGAGCCATCAGCTCACAGCGGTACAAAGGGGAATTCAGCAAAGGCAGAAATTGCAGACATGTTTCGTGTGGGTCTGCCACACTTGCTCACTGCTAACTAATGCCTCAGCTGATACCTCTATTTAAAGAGGCATGAAACAATTACCTAATAATAAAAGTTAATTAAAAACAATTGACTAAGTGATTAACCCTTAAGTGCCTATTATACTGTGTGTAAAGTCATAAATTACAACTGCAATATGTAAGTAATGATCACATAAACTAACTCCTTATAATTCTATGTATGGAACTGCTTTAATTGCACAGAAGTGTTAGATTGTTAATTTCCTTACAAGGAATTACTAAAGTACAAGACTTGTATGTAAATGTTCTGAGAACTTGACACTGCAACGTTTTGCCCTTCCTGTGTATAGAACAATTTGAGTTTCTAGCTAGATGAATAGATTAACATCACTTTCCATATTAATTCCTTTGGGGAATCTAGTATTAAGCTCAAAAAACCATTTTTGCCTCCTTATAATTTAATTTATATTCCCTGTCCCCTCCCCTTTTATGAACTGGGACATGATCAATAGCTTGAATGGAAAGAAGAGTAGCATCTCCTGCATGTGAGGTTTTAAAATGTCTTGCTACAGGGGTAAAAGTTTCCGGTGTTCTATGTCTCTGACATGTTCTATAGCCCTATCTTTCAGAAGGCGTTTTGTTTTTCCAACATATTGGATCTGGCACCCCCTGCAGGTGAGTAGGTAGATTATGTGGTTTGACTTGCAATTTAATTTAAATCTAATGTCATATGCTTTTTGTGTTACCGTGGATGCAAAATGTGTTCCCTCTTTAATGTGGCTGCATGCTTTGCACCGATTAGCTCTACATTTATAGCAGCCTAATCTATTGGGTAACCATGTTTTTACTTTCTTGCTTGGAAGGTCAGATGGTGCTAGAATGTTGCCTATTGTTCTTCGTTTTTTGGCTACAAACTTGCAACCCCCCAGGGCTATACGTTCTAGACTAGAGTCCCCTGCCAAAATGGGAAGACTTTGATTATGTTACAAACTTTCTTATATTTCAAGCTGTAGGGGGTGCTGAAGATAATTCTATCCTCAATGTTTATCTTATCTAGGGCCTTTCTCTTTTTGTACTGCAGGAGATGTTCTCTCTGTATTTTGTCTATTTCCTTTTTGGTATGATTAAAAGTTTTTCTGGGTAACCTCTGCTCTGTAATCTGTCCCCCAATATTTGACATTGTTCATTATAGATCTTTTCACTGGAACAAATTATTTTAGTTCTGATATATTGTCCCTTTGGGATTGCTTTTTTTACATGTCCTGGATGGCAAGATTTATAATTAAGGATGGTATTTACTCCTGAGGGTTTTCTGTATACACAGGTATTACTTTCTCCTGTGTGTGGATTAGCTGTTAATGCTAAGTCCAAAAATGTAATGTTGATTTCATGCTGTTCCCCTGTGAACTTTAAATTCATTGGGTTATTATTTAAGTCATCCACAAACTTTTGTGCTGATATTGCATCACCATCCCACACCACCAACAGGTCGTCGATGTAACGACCGTAGTAAACAATTTTACTCTTAGAGGGGTTGCTATCTCCATAGACGTGGGCGGCGTCCCACCAACCCATAAAAAGGTTGGCATAAGAGGGGGCAAATTTTGCCCCCCATGGCCGTCCCACGTCTCTGGAGATAGCAACACCCCTCAAACAGAAAAAAATTGTGTGTCAAAAGAAATTCAATGGCTGTTAGCAAAAAATGCTTAACATCCTTTGCATAATTTGAATGATTGTTCAAAAAAATAAGAGATGGCTACCAAACCTTGTTGGTGTGGGATGGATGTATACAGGGAGGTCACATCAGTTGTGATGAATCTATAATTCTCATGCCATATGAGATTTTTCACCATATTTAAAACTTGAGAAGAATCTCTGATATAGCTCTTTAGTTCAACTACCAATGGTTGCAAATAAACATCTACAAGTTCAGAGAGGGGTTCCAGAAGGGATCCCACCCCTGATATGATGGGTCTACCGGGGGGATGGGTGCTATCCCTGTGTAGCTTTGGTAAAAAAATCAAAAATCTGAGTGTAAGGGGATAAGGGTAACAGAGTATCAAGAAGTGATTCCTTAAAAGCCCCTACTGGTTTACCTAATTCAAATATATCTTTCATTTTAGCTTTAAATTTTTGAGTGGGGTTAAAACTTAATTTGGAATAAACTTCCTCATCCCTAAGTTGACGTTGGGCTTCTAGAATATAATGGTCTATATCCATGACAACTACGTTGCCTCCCTTGTCGGAGTTCTTAATGACAATGTCTAAGTTGGATTTCAGGTCTTTTATAGCTTTGTTCTGTTTAAATGTTAGATTATGTGAATAATAATCTCTGGATTGTTTCTTCTTTGTAGTCTGTTCTGAGAGTGTTTTTAATTTATGCTCCACTGTGCGCTGAAATATTTCAATACTTTTGCTCCTGCTCTGAACTGGAAAAAAAATGCACTCTTTTTCATACTGGGCCTAAAACCTGGGACCATTATTTGTGTTTCTTGCTCTGCATCATCATTTAACATAGATGTAAGTTCCAATACTAAAGATTGCTCATCAATGACGTAAGCGCCAGCATGGTTTGGGCTCCCAGGAAGTAGGAAGAAGAGTCACGAGCGAGGAGACTGGTGCATTCGCTGAAGACACGCTGCCCTCAAACACACAACCCCAGAGGCTGGTAAGTGCCACTTGTCTGTATATATTCCTTCTGGTTATCGTTTTTTTGTGGCAGCTCCTTTAGGGGTGTTAGTCTTGATGGACTGTGGGGCACTGTAAGCATTTTTATGTGCGAAGCTGAAGATCAACACCGCTCACACATACTTGCATTTAAAGGGGTCAGATAAAGTGCTTGCATACAGCAACGTTAAAGGTACAGCGTGTTTATTATTACACTGCAATATGTCGGATCCTATACATGGCTTTGTCTTTAAAGACTTGGAGTCTTCTTTACAGGCATATGATCAGGATGTGGATAGCATCCTGCAAGAAAATGAGAATACACTAGATGGCCTATTTTTTCAAATTGATGAATTAAGGAGAAAGGACATTAAGCTGGATCCAGATATAAAGACGTTTCTTCTTTATAAAAGACAAAAGAGGATACCTAGAGGGTTAAGAATAAGAAAGTTTCCCTCCTTTACAGTCTATGACTATGACATTGAATTTATAAATAAATGGAATAAAATTCTGGATGCTTGTTCATTTGCTTTGATGGACTTACTAGTGGAATATAAGAAACAGCAAAGATTGGAATCTATTTGCCATATAAAAACTGTACAGATTGATTTAAAAGCATTTCAGTTGGATAAAGATTCCAAATTATATGACAAAATATTTGAAGAAAGTATGGCACGTTTCTCAAAAGACTTATTGGATTTTAAGAAACAAACATTATCCATAGATAAAAGGGATTATGGACTTCCGGTGGGCGGGCCAAGGAATAGGCAGCTGGAGTGAAGAGCTCCGGAGCTCCCATAAACTTTTACAAACTCTGCCGATTTTATTTGGGGTTTTGTACCATCCAGGGTGCCTTCAACTATTCCTGACAACATCCAAGAGTGATCTGGCCTTAACACAGAAGGTGTTTGGCACCTAAGGCACTGGCGATATCCATCTCGCCCCCACCGTGAACAAACAGCACATGCAGGTGCGCCATTTGCAGGAGGAGAGGTCGCAAGCTATGTGTCTGACCTACACGACCTGATCGTTACCGGCGGAGAGCGGAGAGTGGACTGCTGCCGTTCCCAGACCGAGTGGTCCTCAAGGACCGTATTCCCCATCCGACATACAACAGAGCACGACACCGGCCACGAGGTGAGGCCACACACAGCTACCGGTGGGAACACACATGACCGGCTGGCAGAGGGCACCGACCTACATGGAGATCTAACCCAGAGACAGCCACAGATACCACGGTGGTGCGCTGGGCTACTACCGAACGGAGAAGAGCGGCCCAATAACAGGCGCGAAAAGGCGCCATACTGTCTGCCGCAGACCGCACAGCAGGGCTAACGCTAAGACCACGCGGTCTGGAGGCCAGGAGTACAGAACACCATCCGAGCGACTCTGATTGTGAAAGCATCCCAAGCCTCCACACTGTGCTCCGTGGCCCCCATAACAAGCTGCCGCCAACCGCCTGACAAGGTAATCTTTGTTGCTTACACACTGACTTTGGGGGAACGTGCGCTGCATGAGCTAAGTCATAAGACACGGGAACACTGCCCACACAAGAGCCCCTAGATCAAGCACTGGCGACATTATTTGGGCCTGGACTGTGTTTAAGAAGGCCCAGGGGACAGACTAACAGTGGAGAGTCGCAGCTAAGGACATAATAGGCTTATACAGCAGAGAACTTTCCCCTTACTCTCCTTCTGCTTCCTATCATCCGGCCTTCTCCACCTCAGTGGTTGGGCTCTGTGGTCCTGCAGACACATACAGTGGGGCTATAGCACAGATCCTACAAGTCACAGTACCAGAGACAATCTTTAATGGTGGCTACAATAACGTACCTTGTGCAGTATAACTTTTGAAAACCAACATTTGCACCTAATCACCTATAATAATCCCCTGTGCTATAAGGAAAGACACTCTCTCTGTTATCAGCCTCTGGCAGCATCACGCCCTGAGGGCCCAAAGGAAGAAAAAGCACACAATTAAAACTTTACACATTTGGCGCTGCACTGGTGCTCCCAGCTACATTAGAGTACAGAACTGCTGTCCTGCAAAGACTTTTTGCTCATTTCTGTTTGTGTTTTTGTGTACTGGGGGGTGGTGTGATACTTCCTCTAGTGGGACCTGTACTTGTGTATGGATAGATTTCTGACTGGGGGCAAAATGTCAGGGAAGAATAAATCCTCAGGAAAGAATAGGGGGCCTGCTGACCACTCACAGGATACACCCCCTGCTGGGCAGGATTTTCTTGGGGTTCCTTCTGAATCACACCTAGTGGTACAGCAGCTCTCCTCCATCTTTCTCCCCAGAATTGATAGCTTACAGAAAGGCTTAGACCACCTAACAGGGGAAATGAAGCAATTTTCAGTCCGCTTTACAGAAGTGGAGAACAGGGTGTCAGGGCTTGAAGACACAGCAGTTACCCATGGTACCCAGATAGATGTATTAGTGAAAGAAAATATTGTTTTACACCAAAGGCTTGAGGATCTGGAAAACAGATCCCGCCGTAACAATTTGCGCATCTTAGGGATCCCTGAAAGCGTAAAACCTAGAGACCTAATTCACTTTGTTGAGAACACTCTGCCTCTAATACTTAAACTTATCCCCAATATTTTCAAAGGTAGTGTGGAAAGGGCACATAGGGTGGGGCCTGAAAGACAACAGGAGAGGGATAATGTACAACCCAGACAAGTAATGATCAAACTGCTACATTTTCAACTGAAGGTAGAACTGTTGCGCGCATATAGGAAAATGTCCCCAATAATGTTTGAAGGTTCCAAATTACTTATTTTCCAAGACTATTCCTCAGAATTAATCCCCACTCTGCTCAAGGCTCAACGCTGAGGGTAGACAGGTGTATCTCTTGTACCCGGCCAGACTCTTTGACTCCCCACGGGAGGTTACAGAGTACCTGGGTAGAGAACAAAATAGAAGAGGGGGTGACCCTTCTGGCTCACCACACTCAGATCCGGGCTGATAGGTTTTGCACTTAGTCTTTCCCACAGTCCTGAATAAGTTTAGGATCTCATATTAAGAGAAGATGTCAATCAATCCCTATACTGGATTAAGATGTCTGATGTGTGCATAAAAAGTTACAATGTCATGTTAATATATGTTTTACTTCTATTTTTTATGTTGATATTACTGTTATTCCTGAGTTTTAGTTTTCATAGGCCTGGGACAGATATCTGGACACCAAGACCGGAACAAGGGGGCTACTTTACCCTCAACTCTATGTGCAAGGTTACAGTGGAAAAGACACACCAGATAGTAAAGTATTCTAACTTTTTCCTTGTTATGATAATCATGTTACAACACTTCAAGCAGAGGGTATTAGTAACTGGGGGGATCGATAGAAACCAAGTCATCACCCCTGACACAGCACTACACTTGGTTAAATGCATTTCTATGCCTCTTTGGCTCTGTTTAAATTTTACACATTCTGTTCTTGTACTTGTACTGGTCTTTTAAAAAAATGGGACTCAGACGTCCTGCCCGGGAGTGGCGTCCCCGGACACCATTAGTTTAAATACTCGTGACAATCCTGATGTAAAAAAGGATATCCCCATTCTAGAGTATCTAATTTACCAATACAGTATAAGTTATATCTTGTTAGCTACTCATCCACAAATAGAAAAAACTTTTTGTTCTTGCATGTTTTTCTGTGTGTCTGTGCTGTTTCGCTCTATTTTTCCTTGCCCTGCTCACCCTCTCTCCCCTCTCATCCCTGCATGTGACTCTTCTTACCCCCTTCCCCCCCCCCTTTTTTTTTTTTTTTTTCTTTTTTCTTTTCCTCTCCCCTCTTCCCTGCGGAGAGCCGGCTTAGGAGGATACCGCAAATGCCCACTTAAATGGAGGTGAAACTAGTGACATGGAACGTGGGTGGGATTAACTCTCCAGCTAAGAGAAGTTCCATTCTCTCACACTTACGACGCCTGGGGGCTGATATTGCTCTTGTACAAGAGACACACCTCTCGGAGGTGGAGCATGAAAAACTTAAACGAGACTGGGTGGGAGCGATTGAACATGTCTCATACACAAATTCCAGCAGAGGGTTAGCTATATTGTTTGGGAAGAGGGGAAACACAGAGATTTTACACACTCACAAAGACAAAGAGGGCCGTTTTCTTATAGTTAAGGTCAGAATCAATTGCAAGATATTGGTAATTTGTAACCTTTACGCCCCGAACTGTAAATCCACAGCTTTCTGGACTAGACTCATTCAAACATTGACTCCGTACCTAGGCCACGACATCATACTCGGTGGAGACTTTAATTTAGCGCCAAACCCGGTCTGTGATAGACTGCGGGATCTGGAGCGTGCGGTAGGGAGCAAACAGCCTACCTACGACGGCATCTTCGAAAAAAAGATTTTTTCTAGGCTATCAAACTCTTTACAGCTGGTGGATGTATGGAGATTAAGAAATGCGGAAAGCAAAGACTTCACGTGTATCTCCAGGGCAACACCCACAATGTCGCGCATAGATCTTTTTATGATCTCCTCTAATATAGTGTCAAGGGTCACCAGGGCTAAGATACACTCGGTGGCGATCTCTGATCATGCACCAGTGGAACTTGTGATCACACTGGGAACAGTGACTGCTAACAAGCAAACACTTCGATTCCCAGGTTTCTTATATACCTCAGATGCCTTCCTGTAGCATCTAACGCATGCCTGGAATGACTTCTATACGGATAACCAAGCCCATCAGGATAATCCAGAGCTATTCTGGAACACAGCGAAAGCAGTCCTAACGGGTGATATCATCTCTTACGTGGCCGCACTGCGGAAAAAGGCTCAAGCTAGGTTACAGTCACTACAACAAGCCCTATCGGACTCTTACCAAGCCTACTGTGACAGTCCATGCCAAGCCTCCAGGGACAGATACATCGCCTGCAAGGGCGAACTAGATGTGTTCTTACATCACCAAGCGATAGGACAACTCCTTCGCTCCAGTGCCAGATACTATAGAGAAGGAGATAGAGCCGGCAGGCTATTAGCCTTGCTGATCAACAAACAGGCGGCCCGCAAGCCTATAGCAGCCATTAAATACTCCAACAAGACACACAGAACGCCTGAGTCGATTGTGGAGGCCCTGGCGCGCTATTATTCCAATCTATACACTAGCCAAAAGAAACCGCCTCAGGAAAGCATAGCGGACTTCTGGAAAGGCCTTGCGCTCCCTCAGCTCAAGGAAGAACAACTTGAGGCCATAAACGCCCCAATCTCTCTAGAAGAGATAGATAAAACAATCTCCTCTATCTCCAATGGAAAGGCAGCGGGGCCTGATGGCCTCCCCATAGAATTTTTCAAGCTATTGAAACCCCTGATCACCCCTACTCTAACTAGGCTATATAACCGGTATTATACAGAGATGATTGCTCCTACCGAAACATTCACCATGGCACATGTATCTTTAATTTTAAAACCAGGGAAGGACCCTAGTCTCCCCGAGTCTTACCGCCCCATCTCCCTTCTCAACTCGGATTACAAGATACTCATGAAAATTCTGGCCGACAGATTGAAAGTAATCCTATCGGACATTATTCACCCGGATCAAACCGGATTTATGTGTCATAGAACATCAGTGACGAATGTGCGGAAAGTGTTACACACCATCGCACACTTCGCAACTAGCCCTGAAGCCCCAGAGATGAGAGGGAACTCGGAGGCCTTCCTGCTATCCTTGGATGCAGAGAAGGCCTTCGACAGAGTGGAATGGAGTCATCTTATGGATACATTGCAACGTTTTGGTTTTGCAGGATCGTTCCTTACTTATATAGGGAACATTTACACAGCTCCGTGGATCCATGTCATGGCTAACGGTTTATTCTCCCCCCGTATATCATTACAAAGAGGCACACGACAGGGGTGTCCTCTGTCCCCACTCCTCTTTAACATGGCCCTAGAACCGCTGGCCATCAAACTACGTTCGTCATACCCAGGCATCCAACTTGGTAAGGAGAGCCTACACCTCGCCTTGTATGCGGATGACATGCTCCTATTTGTTGAGCACCCAGCGAAATACATCCCAAAGATACTAGCGACAATTGATGCTTTCGGGTCGTTCTCAGGCTACAGAGTAAATGAAACCAAGTCAGAAATTCTGTGGCTCCGGAAGCATAAAAATCGACTGACCTCCTACCCATTCCAGGAGGCTAAACCCACCTTAACCTACCTGGGTATTCACTTGTCATCTTCCATTCAGGCCCTATATTACGATAATATAACCCAGGCGTGTCGTGAAGCTGCGAATATGATGGAGGGCTGGAGAAACCTGCCACTCTCCCTCTCTGGGTGCATAAATCTGGTCAAGATGGTGATTCTGCCACGGCTGCTATACCCACTACTTATGCTCCCATTTCTGATCTCTAGAAAAGATATGGCGGTATACAACCGGGCCCTCTCACGATTCTTGTGGAAGGGAGGCAAATCGAGAATAGCTATGATAAAATTATATGCACACCCTTCAAACGGAGGGTTGGGATTACCCAACCTCAGGTTATATAACTGGGCATCACTTGGCCGCCTCATGATTGATTGGCAACTACAAACAAGGCATTTCTACTCCCCTGAATTAGAGAGACAGGCCCTGGGGGGGCTTTGCCTACCGGTCCTACCCTTTGCCCACTCCACTAGTCCCCATGCGGCACTAAAGGATAACCTCCTCTACAAAGACACACTGAAGGCTTGGCAACTAGCCCTCAGTCACGTCGGCCGCTGCTGCGTGGCGCCCAGAATGATCCCGTTGCGAAATAATCCTGACTTCCCCCCGGGTACGGACTCCTCCCCCTTTGTCCTGTGGGATGCTAGGGGACTATGCTGTGTGGGGGATGCCCTGGACCTTACCAGGAAATGCATTAAACCATTCACCGATTTGCAGGCCCAATTTGGGCTACCACGAGCTCACTTCTATGCCTATCTGCAAATGAGGCATTATATTGACCAACTGATGAGGGACGACCCACAATTCTGGGAACCGCATGCATTTGCCTTGACAGTAGCCTCATTTAAAATGGGCAACTTTGCCATCTCGGGAATATATAGATCACTTTTATACCATATTGAATCTGAAAACTTAACCCGGTTGGTGGATAAGTGGACTAGAAGTGTGGTGAGGGACGATCTTGCGGAGCTCATTCAGCAGAGCGTGATGAGCGCTCGAAGAGCGACTATGTCCATGTCCCTCAGAGAATCCCAGATCAGAATGCTACACAGGGACTATATCATCCCTCGTCGGTTAGCTAAGTGGAGAGCTGAAACAAGGAATGAATGCAGCAAATGTAAATTGTGCGATCCAGACTTTCTCCATTTTTTTCACACATGCCCTAAAGTCAACCAGTTTTGGGGTAAGATTGCCTTCTGGATTACGAGAGTCATTAAACTGAGAGTCCAGATAGATGTGGAACAGATTTGCTTCCTAGAATGGCGTGACCACCATCTCAAGGACACCCCCTTACTTGATACTATCATCTTAGCTGCTAGGAAGGTCATTCTGGGAGTCTGGACGGAGGACTCTGCTCCTAGCTTTAGCTCTTTTAAACACCGCTTACACAAACAACTGCTCATCGAGCAACTAGACACTAAACTGGACACTAATAGGAGACTCAAGCATTTCATAAACAAATGGAGAAGATACATTATATCTCTGAGTCTTGACCTCCAGAGACAAATCCTATTCCCATTTGCACACACTGAGTACATGTTGACAGCATCCCTGAGGGGAGATTGGGGTTTCTTGTATCAAACACAGAACGGTGGGGAGAGTGGGAGGGATAACATCAGCATTTAAACGCTAGCAAGCGGCTCCGGGTCCCGGCTCCTCATGATCCCTTGACTCTTCCTTTTCTTCTCCCCCCCCCCCTTTTTTTTCTTTTTTTTTTCTTTTTTTGTTTGTCTGTTTGCTTGTCTGACTAGTACTCTCTCATAACACAGAACATTTAGTAGGGAAAAGAGAAATGAATTTCCACAAACCATTGCGAAGTCCCAGCCTATACTTGGTTGTACAGTTCTTACCGGTTAAGCATGTTGTTTTTTTTCTTTTTGCTACAATAAAACTGTTAAACGCTCCCCTCTAGGGGAGGAGAAAGAGAGGACAGGAAAGGACGGATCTATTTTGAGACTACGAGTGTTTCAATACCACCTGCTTTTGCTATTCATGTAAATGATGATTGTTATTGTTACCCTACGTCATTGTATCTGAAATCATGAAATATGTATGTACACACTCTACTGTATCCTTTCTGCTGCTCTCAATAAAAATAGTATGTTAAAAAAAAAAAAGGGATTATGATTTTAATAAAGTGTACAATTGGCAAGCTAATATTGGTAGGGGTCAACACCATGCTAAAATGTCTCAAAAAATAAGACAGATTTACTGCTTTGGAAAAATAATAAAAAAGTACATTTTGAAGAGACAGAGTATGATGTGGACACCTCAGACCATGATTCCAATGAGGAATTAGTAGTAGAAGGTAATCTCTCAGCTTTAGACACACCACAATTAGAAAGTGTTACACATCCAAAAAACGAGTGGCGCACAGGGACCAAGCCAAAAAGAAAAAAACAAGGAGGGGGAGCAGAGGTAAAGGTAAAGGAAAGCAGAACTCATTATCAAACTCGCACACACACGAGAAAATATTAGTAAAAAAATGTAGTTAATATCTCCAAATATGATCTAACTGACACTGAGATAGAAGTACTGGGTTTGGGTTTGGGCTATGCGCCTACAACACATTTTAATTTGTTCAGCACCATCCACGATGTTAATAAATTTGTAAGAAAACCTATGCTTAAGAATCATTTTAGTGGTAACGTGGATGAAGCTGAACAAAATCTAGCGCAGAAAGAAGTCTCCAATAGCAGTACAGACACTGGATTGTTAAATTTTGATGAGCAATGTTTAGTATTGGAACTTACATCTATGTTAAATAATAATGCAGAGCAAGAAACACAAATAATGGTCCCAGGTTTCAGGCCCAGTATGAAAAAGAGTGCATTTTATCCAGTTCAGAGCAGGAGCAAAAGTATTGAAATATTCCAGCGCACAGTGGAGCATAAATTAAAAACAGAACAGAACAGACTACAAAGAAGAAACAATCCAGAGATTATTATTCACATAATCTAACATTTAAACAGAACAAAGTTATAAAAGACCTGAAATCCAACTTTGACATTGTCATTATGAACTCCGACAAGGGAGGCAATGTAGTTGTCATGGATAGAGACTATTATCTTCTAGAAGCCAAACGTCAGCTTAGGGATGAGGAAGTTTATTCCAAATTAAGTTTTAACCCCACTCAAAAATGTGAAGCTAAAATGAAAGATATACTTGAATTAGGTAAACAAGTAGGGGCTTTTAAGGAATCACTTCTTGATACTCTGTTACCCTTAACCTCTTACACTCCGATTTTTTATTTTTTACCAAAGCTACACAAGGATAGCACCCATCCCTCCGGTAGACCCATCATATCGGGGGTTGGATCCCTTCTGGAACCCCTCTCTGAACTTGTAGATGCTTATTTGCAACCATTGGTAGTTGAACTAATGAGCTATATCAGAGATTCGACTCAAGTTTTAAATATGGTGAAAAATCTCATATGGCATGAGAATTATAGATTCATCAAAATTTATGTGACCTCCCTGTATACATCCATCCCAAACCACAAAGGATGTTAAACATTTTTTGCTAACAGCCATTGAATTTCTTTTGACACACAATTTTGTTTTCTGTTTGAGTGGTGTTGCTAGAGACGTGGGACGGCCATGGGGGCAAAATTTGCTCCCTCTTATGCCAACCTTTTTATGGGTTGGTGGGAGGCCGCCCACGTCTATGGAGATAGCAACCCCTCTAAGAGTAACATTGTTTACTACGGTCGTTACATCGACGACCTGTTGGTGGTGTGGGATGGTGATGCAATATCAGCACAAAAGTTCGTGGATGACAAATAATAACCCAATGAATTTAAAGTTCACAGGGGAACAGCATGAAATCAACATTACATTTTTGGACTTGGCATTAACAGCTAATCCACACACAGGAGAAAGTAATACCTGTGTATACAGAAAACCCTCAGGAGTAAATACCATCCTTAATTATAAATCTTGCCATCCAAAAAAAAGCAATCCCAAAGGGACAATATATCAGAACTAAAATAATTTATTCCAGTGAAAAAATCTATAATGAACAATGTCAAATATTGGGGGACAGATTACAAAGTAGAGGTTACCCAGAAAAACTTTTAAATCATACCAAAAAGGAAATAGACCAAATACCGAGAGAACATCTCCTGCAGTACAAAAAGATAAAGGCCCTAGATAAGACAAACATTGAGGATAGAATTATCTTCAGCACCCCCTACAGCTTGGAATATAAGAAAGTTTGTAACATAATCAAACAAAGTCTTCCCATTTTGGCAGGGGACCCTAGTCTAGAACGTATAGCCCTGGGGGGTTGCAAGTTTGTAGCCAAAAAAGGAAGAACAATAGGCAACATTCTAGCACCATCTTACCTTCCAAGGAAGAATGTAAAAACATGGTTACCCAATAGATTAGGCTGCTATAAATGTAGAGCTAATCGGTGCAAAGCATGCAGCCACATTAAAGAGGGAACACATTTTGCATCCACAGTAACACAAAAAGCATATGACATTAGATTTAAATTAAATTGCAAGTCAAACCACATAACCTACCTACTCACCTGCAGGGGGTACCAGATCCAATATGTTTGAAAAACAAAACGCCTTCTGAAAGATAGGGCTATAGAACATGTCAGAGACATAGAACACCCGGAAACTTTTACCCCTGTAGCAAGACATTTTAAAACCTCACATGCAGGAGATGCTACTCTTCTTTCCATTCAAGCTATTGATCATGTCCCAGTTCATAAAAGGGGAGGGGACAGGGAATATAAATTAAATTATAAGGAGGCAAAATGGTTTTTTGAGCTTAATACTAGATTCCCCAAAGGAAGTAATATAGAAAGTGATTTTAATCTATTCATCTAGCTAGAAACTCGAATTGTTCTATACACAGGAAGGGCAAATGTTGCAGTGTCAGGCTCTCAGAACATTTACATACAAGTCTTGTACTTTAGTAATTCCTTGTAAGCAAATTAACAATCTAACACTTCTGTGCAATTAAAGCAGTTCATACATAGAATTATAAGGAGTTAGTTTATGTGATCATTACTTACATATTGCAGTGGTAATTTATGACTTTACACACAGTATAATAGGCACTTAGGGGTTAATCACTTAGTCAATTGTTTTTAATTAACTTTTATTATTAGGTAATTGTTCCATGCCTCTTTAAATAGAGTTATCAGCTGAGGCATTAGTTAGCAGTGAGCAAGTGTGGCAGACCCACACGAAACATGTCTTCAGTTTCTGCCTTTGCTGAATTCCCCTTTGTACCGCTGTGAGCTGATGGCTCACTTTTGTTTTTACACGCTGTTCCAATAAAGTTATTGTTTTTACCTCAGTCTTGGACCTCCTGCAAGTTTTTGTATCCTGATCCCTTGTGATGCCCAGAAGCATTTTTCTTTTTGTTCTGATAGATGCTCTGGCAGTTCCTTGGACTCTCAGACTGGCATATGTGTTCCCTCCATTTGCTCTTCTTCCTCGGGTCATTGCTCGGGTCAAACAAGAGAGGGCATCAGTGATTCTCATTGCTCCGGCATGGCCTTGCAAAATCTGGTTTGCAGATCTGGTGGAGATGTCTTCCCTTCCACCTTGGCGTCTTCCATTAAGGTAGGACCTGCTTCTGCAGGGTCCCTTCCTTCATCCAAATCTCATTTCTCTGAAGCTGACTGACTCAGAAAAACCACGCTTAGAAAGAATCAAGCATTTAATCTCCAAGCAGTCATTGAGACTATGATTCAGGCTTGTAAGCCTGTGACTAGGAAGATTTATTATAAGATTTGGCATAAATATTTGTATTGGTGTGAATCCAAAGGCTACTCGTCGTGTAGAGTTAGGATTCCTAGGATTTTGTCTTTTCTCCAGGTGGGTTTGGAGGAAGGTTTATCTGCTAGTACCCTGAAGGGTCAAATTTCTGCTTTATCTATTTTATTGCACAAGTGCCTGGCAGATGTGCCAGATGTTCATTCTTTTTGTCAGGCCTTCGTTAGAATTCGGCCTGTGTTTAAGTCTACTACTCCACCTTGGAGTCTTAATTTGGTTCTTAGAGTACTTCAACAGGCTCCGTTTGAACCTATGCATTCTTTTGATATCAAGATGTTATCGTTGAAGTTTTGTTTCTGGTGGCTATTTCTTCGGCTTGAAGAGTTTCAGAGCTTTCAGCCTTAAAGTATGAATCGCCTTTTCTTATTTTTCACTCTGATAAGGTAGTTCTGCGTACTGCCTTGGGTTTTCTTCCCAGGGTTGTTTCTGATAAGAATATTAATCAAGAGATTGTTGTTCCTTCTTTGTGTCCTAATCCTTCTTCTCATAAGGAGTGTTTGTTGCACAACCTGGATGTGGTTCGTGCATTTAAATATTATTTGCAGACGACTGAGGATTTTCGCCAGTCTTCTTCTTTATTTGTTGTCTTTTCTGGGAAGCGTAAGGGTAAGAAAGCTATGGCTACTTCTCTTACTTGTTGGTTGAGCAGTGTTATTTGCTTGGCATATGAGACTGCTGGTCAGCAGCAACCTGAGAGAATCACAGCTCATTCCACGAGAGCTGTTTCATCTTCTTGGGCTTTCAAAAATGGATCTTCTGTAGATCAGCTTTGCAAGGATGCAACTTGGTCATCTTTTCATACTTTTTCTAAATTTTACAAATTTGATACTTTTGCTTCAGCAGAGGCTTCTTTTGGGAGAAAGGTTCTTCAAGCAGTGGTGCCTTCTGTTTAGGTTAACTGTCTTGTCGCTCCCTTATCATCCGTGTCCTCGAGCTTGGGTATTGGTTCCCAACAGTAATTAAGATGATCCGTGGACTCACTGGGCGCCATGTACTAAGGCGTCAATTTTTTCGCACAGACCGTATCGAAATAACCCGCCGGCATTCGCACCATGCGGATGGCACTTCGTTACATGAATGTACTAAAAAACGTAAAATTTTGCGTCTATTGTGTGTCGAAGACAATCGGATTATTGATAACTTTGAAGCTTCGTTCGGCGCGAAAGAGCAAAGTTAAGAAGCAGTCTGCAACCTGATTGGTTTAGTTCTTTACCCACGTGACGATCTAGGTGTCATAATCGCCAGACAAGCAGCAACGTCTGGCTGCTGACATGTATAAGAATGTGCATTTTCCCAGAAATCTTAGAATATTGTTTATTTACTTTTCGGTATTCACTTTGACAAGATGGCTTGCTCCGGAGATTCTGCTACTTCTAAGAAGACTCGCAACCCTAACTTCTCGCATCAACAGAATGTTGTACTTGTTGATCTACTACTCGAATATTATGACAATATTTATGGTAGTCGAGTCAAGCAAACCCCATGCGCTCGTAAGAAGATTATTTGGGAGAAAATTAGTGACGCAGTGAGTGCTCAAGGACCCACTAAAAAAGATATCGAGTCCTGCAAAAAAAGGTTCAACGATATCAAGCGTCAAACTAAATCCAAAATTGCCAAAGAAAAGCAATATGCCCGAGGTACTGGAGGCGGACAACCTTATGTCGCAGATTTGACAGACTTTGAAAGAAAAGTTTTACAGAGGCTTGGCACGGAGGTCATTGAGGGCATAACCGATGACTGTGATAGCGATATTCGTGATAATTATAATTTATAAATTAATATTTATATTGTTTATTTGTCTGCTCCAAAATTGTTTCTCTTACGTTCATGTTTTACAAAATTGGATTCTGTTAACGGAATCTTGATTGTACAATTTCTGCTTTACTGTTCCTTTCAAATAGATTTATGATTTACATAACTTCTCTCTGTATCTATTTTTTTAAAGTTCCAGTGACCGAAAAAGGAAAGCATTCATGATGGAGCATGAAAAACATTTTCAATTATCTAATATGCTCAATTTTTTTTTCATATTGCTTAATGTATTTTAAAAAATAAGGCCTACATGGCACAGTAAAATGAAACCCAAATGTTTGATTTTGAAAGGGCATGCAATTTTAACCCACCTTTAATTTTTGTTTTTTTCATTATCTAAATTGCTTTATTTTCTATATATTCTTTGGTGAATAACATATATTGATATTAGAAATACTCGCTAGCTGTTATTTCTTCAACAAAGGAGAACTAACGAATGAAGCAAATTAGATAATAGTAGTTAATTGTAATTTCTTTTTTATTGTATTCTCTATTGGAAACATTTGAGAAAGATGTTTTAGAGACCTTTAAATTTGTGTATATTAAAGCAAGATACAAATCATAGTTAGAAAATGTTATAATGGGAGTACATATAACTATTAATTAGCATTTCATAAATTGCACATAAACTTTTAATTTTATTGATTGTATTAATTTAAATTTGTATTTACTAACTCCTAGGTGGTTCAGTTAGAGCGTCAACCTCTGCATCTGTCCATACCCCATCTACCTCTTCATCAGAGAGACCACGTCCTTCAACGCCTCAGAACGTAAGACAACAACAACATGGGCAATATTTACGGTCAACTACAAATACCAGCCACAGCCTATCGTCTGCAGATACTATTCCAGATGTAAGGAGCAGTACACCAGATACAGCTGTTGGAAGAAGCTCAGGTATGTATCTTTAAACCACTTATATATACACCTTCTAAATTTTTGTTTATAAATTAGATATTAATGTTTAATTTTAATTTTTACAGCAGATGTTGGACGTCTCTTCAGAGCCATGGTGACCGAATCAGCACCACTTTTTGATGGTAAGTTACTTTTTTAAAGTAAATATAGGATGAGAAGAAAAATAATTATGTTAGAAACAAAATGTAACCTTTTAAACTTTGATAGTTATTCAAACTGTAATACTGTGAGATTTATGTATTTTATATGCAAACAGTTGTAGTAAGGAAGGTATTTAATCTTATTGTAAGATTCCAACATGACAGTATAACATGACACTATAAATTTCTCTTTTATAGTAACCCCTCTAACCATTAATGTTGGAATAAATTTCGATCTGCATCTTTTTTTTTTGGAAATTAATGCTAATTTTTTTTTATTTTTTTTTTAGATATCGCTGAGGAGGACGCTTCATCAAGAGAGGTGATTCTGAATCTTGTTCCAGTTCCAGCACCAGAGGGTAGATCGCCAGAAAGTGGAAGCCTGACTCCTGACCTAACACAGATGGCACAAGATCAGGATTTGGACATACATGAGCCTGTTATAAACCCCCGTAGTGATGAGGAAAATACTAATTCACCACCTGTTCATGGAGTTCAAGCACAGGGAATTGAACTATTGGAACAACCACAAGCTATTGTCCAAGAGCAGGCACCTTTGGAAGATGCAGGGCTTAACGAAATGTTAAATCTTGCCAGAGGATATAGAGCAGACAGTAGACAGGTCCAGGAAATTTTGTCTGGACATTTAGAAAGATTTGACACTTATAACCAGCAACGGTTGGAACTGGACCGTGAAATCTTTAACTGGCAAAGAGAAATGGTCAGGGAAAGGAACCTACATATAAACAGGGCCTTGACAATAGCTGAAGACAACATGCGAATGGCTCAAAATACTATGCAAACTTTGTTAGAATTGATTAGAGATAGACATCAGAGCCAAGAGTCGCCAGATCCAAAAAGACCACGGTTTAATTAGTGCATTGTTATGGACAATTTTAAAGTTATTATTATTGTTTTGTTGTTGACAAAGAATATATTGTTATTTTTACATAGTTTTATTAAAGTTTATCCTGTTTTTATTTTATTTTTTTGTTTATTTTTTAAATTTATTTAAAATCAGTTAAAGGTTTAAAATGTATTGTACACACAGACAAATGTAAGTAAAACAATTATAATTTTTATTACATCCAAAATATTAACAAAATTGAATCAAAATGGCATTATAAAAAAAAGTGCTCACGGCCAATACAGTATTTTTGGGGGTTTTGAATAAACTTTTTAACATACCAAACAATGACAATTTTGGTGGCCTCAAAAAAAAAAAAAAAAAAAAAAAAAAAAAAACTTTTTTTTTAACTTAAAATGCAATCATTGATTATCTGTTTTCCACTACATAAGTATTGTAGAGATTCTGAACCTGTGTATTTAAATTCATTATAGTATCCATTATTTGTTTAATATCTTCACAGACAGAGGATTGAATTTGTGATACAACTGGAACACTGGAATCTAGAGAAGGGACAAAAATTAGAAAATAAATTAAGGATTATGAGAACATGTTTAAAATAAAAACAGATTATTTATAAGCAGGTAACAAAATTGTATTACCATTTTGGTTAGAGGCGGTATTATCCATAGATGTACTTGTCTGTGTAGATTTAGAAACCATAGATATGTCCCAGTCGTTATCAATATCAGAAATATTGGTTGAGTTTTTCTCACTACTTGCATCTGGAATATATATTTAGAAATGGAGGTATATATTTTGGTATTGATTTGACTATAAGTTATAATATAGTAAATCAAAAAATTTATAAACAATTACCTAGTTGAATTGAGGGTGAAGTTAATGACATCCTTTCAGGAGCATTATTTGCTTCATTGTCACTATCTATGAAAGATTAATAAAGAATTCTATATAAAAAATTGTAAGTAGAAAAATGGTAATGGTACAAAATATAAGAAAAATACCTTCTGTAGAAGATATTTGTATTATTCTTGTGAACCTTGTTTTCTTCTTTTTCAGCAATCTTTTATTGGTTTCTGTAAATAACACAACAAGCTAATCATGATTAAATTTAACAGTTGTATAACTATAGATATGTAAACCATAGTTCTATTGTACCTTGAGGTGTATGAACGACAGTTAGGCGCCTGACACCTCCTTTCTGTGGGGACAATTGTCTGTCAAGCAAAGAAAGTGGCAAGGGTGGGGATCTAGCCTCACTTCTAGGTGTCAAATTTAGAATAGGCCTTACATAACGTGGAGGAGGAGCACCACAAATATTTTCTTTCTTCTTATCTGAAATAGAAAATTTGTACATATGTTTGTTTAAAGTTTCTTAGTTTTAAAATGTGTTATTTAATAAAGTTTTCAATTTTCGTGTGTTAGAATGTTTATAGTGTTTCCATTTGTTTTAAATTAAAATGGACATGAAAGTGATATGGTACACCTATTTATTCTTTCAGTTCTCATATTGATGATGAACTTTGCATAGAATTTATAATGTAAAAGAATAACAAAATTATATACCAGTAAGAAACAGTATGGACATGAAAGTGATCACTATGGTACACTGAAACCTAATTATAATTTCAGATCTCATATTGAGGATGAACTTTGCATAGAATTTATAATTTAAAAGAATAAAAAAAATTATATACCATTAAGAAACAGTATGGACATGAAAGTGATCAATATGGTACACTGAAACCTACTTATAATTTCAGTTCTCATATTGATGATGAACTTTGCATAGAATTTTTAATTTAAAAGAATAACAATTTTATAAACTTACATGTCCTTAAAAGGCTCCTAATAGATTGGTAATATAGTGGTTCTCGACATTTAACATCACTGTATCGTCTCAAACATTGACGCCTGGTCCTTTTAATTTTTGATACACGATACATTCTGCGTATCATTTCATAAATAGTTTTGTCCCTTTCATCTTGAATGACCCCCCGGACACCCCCTAAGCGTTTGGGAAAATATCTATCCATTACATACACTAGAATTATCATTTCCCCAGATGTGAAAGGTGCAATTCTCTTCATCCTCCCTAGTCATATTTGCTAAATTGTGAGAATTCTTTGGATACAATTATAAAAAAGTTGTATTATTTATTGCCATTCTCAAGTAATGATAAATGTAAATGAAGTTTGATGTATATATTTTATTGTGTAATAGAATTATCAATAGTGTAGTGTAGTTTTTTTTTGTTATGTAGGACAGTCATATAATTATAGATCTTTATGATTATTTGGTTTATATAGTTATTGTGCAATATGTTGGTTTTAAATAAAAATTAAAGTTTTATTAAAAAACAATATCCAATGTGACCGTTTATTATAATTTGTTAACTTATAAAAATAAAAACAAATACAAAATCACACAAGTATATGATGAAAAAAAAAGATTTTATTCAGAAAGTTAATATTTAGTTTTTTATTCAAAAGACCAAAAAATAGAAGTCCTGTGATTACAATCTTTTGATGAAATCAATCCTTAAAATAGTTCTCTGCGACAAAATTTTTGGCATTAATAGCCTGTCTTGTTGGTGCACCATTACAGATGACCTCAGGGAAGTTCTCAAATGATATATCATCTTCATCAATTTCAATTCCTCTTCTTATTGCAATGTTATGCAGAATGCAGCATACAAGAATAATTTTTGCAACCTTCTCGGGAGCATACTGCATGACACCACCTGAGTGGTCAAGACAACGAAAGCGCATTTTTAACAATCCAAATGCTCTCTCGATGATTCCTCTGGTGGATCTGTGTGCCTCGTTGAATTTCCCCTCACATCTTCTTCGAGGATTGTTATAGGGTGTGAATAACCATTCTCTACTGAAATAACCAGCGTCCCCTATGAAAAAAATTAAAAAGGATTAACATTTCAAAGATGATAAAGACGATAATTTCAATGAGAATTAACTATGTTTTTTAGTTAAATCTATCATAACAATGCATGACATAAACTACGTTTGACAATTATAATAATACTGTAACATAACATCCCAAAAATATAATTACCTAACAGCCATCCTTCAGGCATCTCTCCCTCCTCAAACTTCCGATATAACCCAGACTGACGCAAGATATACGAATCATGGCAGGATCCAGGGAAGTTGGAACGGACACTGATTATTTTCATGTTATGGTCACACACCATCTGAACATTGAGGGAATGGTACTGTTTTCTGTTCCTGAAAACTTCCTCACGTTCTCGGGATGGTTTGACTGCAACATGGGTGCAATCGATGGCTCCAAGTACATTGGGCATTCCGGCCATTCTATAAAAATTAGACTTCACAGATTGCCACTCTTCTGGAGTCGCTGGAAGGCACACGTACCTTGGAAAGACGACCATCAAAGCATCAATAACTTTGGTTAGGCGCCTCGAAAAAGCAGACTGGCTGATGCCAATTATAACGCTAGACACAGCTTGGAATGAACCGGTGGCAAAAAAGTGTAAGGCTGCCAACAGTTTTAATAGTCCGGGTATGGCTTGTGAACGCGCTGTCATTGGTTCAAGGTATTCTGCTATTTCATTGTAAAGTTGCATAATAGCTTCTCTGTCCAAACGGAATCTCTGGATAATCTCTCGATCAGAAATGCTTTCCAAACCCATACGTGGAAGGAAAACTCTAGGGACTCTAATTCTTCTACCTCTCCTTCTTTGCAAGTTGTCAACCGGTGCCTGTATAGCCCTTCTTCCTCGTAATTGAATTAATCGGAAAAGAAACATGTGTAAAAGTGTCTCCATCTTCATTCACTGATCCAAAAACCAATAATGCTACAATAGTAGTCTAGTCCTTTCACTTAAGTACTTCTACCTGGCGTCAGGTTGATACCCCCTATAGTTTTCTATTGTATTCGCTACCTAAATGTTCACGAAGCAAATCACGCGAAGTTACAGTGAAAGTTGGAGCGGGCGGATTAGTTGTAACATTCATAATTTCTGATTACAGCGAATTTACGTGCGATCGAACATGTAGTAAGTGGAAAAAGGCTTCGAGTGAGTTGAGTAAAATTACGATCGCTGATGAAAATAGTGGTTTTTCGAGCAGATCGCAGATTGGTACATACGAGAAGCAGATCGTGAGCGAATTTTGACGCGGAAATACAGACGGACGGTCACTTCGAAGCTTAGTACATGGCGCCCACTGTGTCATTAGAAAGAAACATAATTTATTCTTACGTGATAAATGTATTTATTTATTGAAACGGTGAGTCCACAGCCCACCCTGTTTTTCAGAAAGTTTGCTTCTTTATAAACTTCAGGCACCTCTGCACCTTAGATTACAGGTAGCCCTAGTTTATGCCGGGGTTAGGTTCCAGAAGGAATGGTTGTAAATCGAAGCCATTGTAAATTGAAACCCAGTTTATAATGTAAGTCAATGGGAAGTGAGGCAGTTAGGTTCCAGGCCCCTCTCAAAATTGACATAAGTAACACCTAATACATTATTTTTAAAGCTTTGAAATGAAGACTTTAAATGGTAAACAGCATTATAAACCTAAAAATATACTGTAGATTGTATCATCATCATCAAACTAAGTTTAATAAACAAAAACATTTGCTAAACCGCACCTAATATAATAACACACAAACACAGACTGTATCATCATCATCAATCTAAGTTTAATGAACAAAAACAAAATAATCACACAACAGACTGTATCATCATCAAACTAAGTTTAATGTAGAAAAATGTTTTTTTACTTGCATTTTTCTGCAACTAAGGGAAGTGGCTGCTAGATCTTGTTCCTTTAAAAACGGATCCATTGCTCAGGTCTGGTTATACACTGATTAGCCTGCCTGTGTTTAATCACACAACAGACTGTATCATCATCAAACTAAGTTTAATGAACAAAAACGTTTTTTACTTGCCTTTTTCTGCAAACAGTTCTCTGCATTGAGTCTGCATCTAAGGGAAGTGGCTGCTAGATCTTGTTCCTTTGAAAGCTGATCCATTGATCATGTCTGTCTTGCTTTTCTTTGCATGTGTTTGCTGCAACACAAGCGGACAGCTCCACCTACTGGCTATTTTAATGTATGCATGTGCTAATGCTTTCAATAGCACTCAATGCTTTTCAATAGCAAAAAAAAAGGCGTTATTCGGAAACGGCGCAAATTGAACCATCGTAAACCGAGGGTCACCTGTACTTTCTTTCTCCTTTCCCTTTGGTCGAATGACTGGGGATTGTAGGTAGCGGGTGTGGTATTTAACAGCCTTTGCTGTGGTGCTCTTTGCCTCCTCCTGCTGGTCAGGAGTGATATTCCCAACAGTAATTAAGATGATCTGTGGACTCACCGTGTCAAGAAAGAAATACATTTATCAGGTAAGAATAAATTATGTTTTTCCATCAGGATTCCAGACTGATCTTCATTGGTTGCTGTCTCTTGACCCAATTAATTTTCTTCCTTTACAAGTTTGCTGTGATGGACACTTGGTAATTCTATATGTTCTAACTCACTGGTTGGATAACAGATAAGTAGTAATAACTATAGTCTTCATCCTCTTCTTCATCTTTGTCTACAAGTGTTTGTTTACTCACTTTTCCCTTTTTGGACTCTGTCTTGAGTTCGACTTCAAATGGCAGATAGTCACAAGGCAACAAAAGATTGCGGTAAGAATTTGGATTGGGTTTATTAACAGGACTGGCACCTGTTAAGTATAGGGCTATATTTCCCTGGAGTCTATATTGAAATGTTAGCTAGGGTCAGTAATGCAAACATGATTTGATGATTTAGAGCAAGTAATTTTGTCTTAAAATGTCCCTTTAAGAAAACCATAAATTTGTCAGCCACATGGAGTGGTGTAGATTCTGGGCAAGAGTTATGCACAGCTCCTGCAGATATATTATGCAATTATAGTCTCTGTTTAACTGCTGAAATGCCAATCTAATGTTCTCCATAAGTAAGTGTTATGTACACGTACCCACGGTAGTGTGACCTTGGGATTTAAGCAGCAGAGATTAGAGCTATCATAGTGCATTTCTTAAAATGTCTGTTCATTACATTGCCTGACTTCTGGAGCAATTAACAAAGAATTCACTGGAATTTTACCAGCTGACCCTGAGAAATACATATACAAAATCTTATTGTGATTATGTTTAACAATAATGTTGCAGGTGGTTATACATTTTTTTACAAGTGCACAGTTCTTCCATATTTTTACATTATAATTTCAAAAAACATTTGTCAATATTTATCAACAGTACAGTGGGATGGGCAAAATAATTTTGCTTTATATATAGGATGTATTCTGTTTCATGAGAAAATAGTGTTTACAAACTTCACTTTTCAGAGCTCAACATTAGAGAATGGTGATACATTAAACATTGTGATCCATAATATAAATTTTTGAATCTCACTGTCATGCAATACAGGGAATTTGTAAATGCATTTGTCTTCTTACAACTCAAATTTAAAAGGACATGAAACCAAATTATTTCTTTCATGACTTTGAAAGAGCATGCAATTCTAAACAACTTTCTAATTTGATTCATTCTCTTGATATCCTTTGTTGGAAAGCCTATTTAAATATGCTAAATAGCTGCACGTAGATGCCTTGTGTGATTTGCTTACCCATATGCATTGCTATTTCTTCACAAAGGATATCTAAAGAATGAAGCAAATTAGATCATATAAGTAAATTAGAATGTTGTTATAAACTGGATTCTATATCTTAATCATTAAAGAAATATTTTGGGTTTCATGTCATTTTAACCATATTAATAAAATATTATTTGAGCATTAACAGACATTTTTTCTATTATGTTACAGTATTTTAATATTGCTCTATTGCTTGGGAATAACTGTGTATTTAACCCCTGCAAAGGGATTAAACACATAGTTAAAGTCAGCTCCAGAGCAGATAGCTGAAAACATCTGGGAGGTGATATTCAGAACAGACTGGGTCAGTTGGAGATGAAGTGGATACACATTATGGACAGCTTCATACCTAACGGACTAAACAAAGATTTTGAAATTCATCACTTTCTGTGAAAGTTATTCTCTGTGAAGAGCACCATAATTGTTATTTGGTTGTAATGATACATATGTAAATATGTCAGGACATCCAAAATAAAGGTGTAATTATGAACAATATATTTTCTGTATAAGATACGGCAATAGATATTTAGTTGCATAAACACAAACATAAATATAGCAGCGTATTTAAATAAAGGTTGAACATCTGCAAATAGTAGGGTTTAATTGGGGATTATACCATAGATACATCATTATCCTTATGTGATAATAAAAATACATCTGTCGATGGTTTTGAGTATAAATAGTAAATACATAGATAAAAGACTTCCAAGTAATTTATGCAGGAAGGGACTGACCACACAGCGTAACCACCCGGTTTTAAAAAACGTGAGAATATTGATCACATGTAAAAAACAGAATATGCACATATATGTTTAGATATAACATAAATGAGGAGCAATAGAATTCATCCAAACATGTATGTGCATATAAGTTCCAAGATAATACTTGGGGTAATTAAGTTATTTATTTGTGATAAACTCACTAGGAAGCAAAAAGAAAAAGGGAAATATTATTACCCTCCTGAGCGCTATATTAGCGTTCTTATTTGCATTGTAAGCAACATTAAGATGTATACCATATTGTGTAAACCTAATAATTCAATATGTTGTTTTGCCTTAATCATTATGCATATATGTACAGTGTTGACCAATAACATGAAAGAGGTCTAATTCAGTGGCAGAACCTGATATTATGGCTATATTTCAAACACGATGCCCATTTCCAAGATGGAGTAAATGACTTCAAATATCCGGTTTGTCATCAATTAGAGGTTTAAAAGGACTCACGGACATGCACACTTTATTCCTAGAAAAAGCTGATCTAGCAAAACGTACGTCGGAATTGATACGATAGACTCTCCTGTGCATCTTTACATTTGCCTGTACACCTGGGGGAGGAGCGTTCTTTACTGGTATTGTGAGGTGGTGGATTTAGAGGTTAAAGGGCCACTAAACCCAAAATCTTTCTTTCATGATTCAGATAGAGAATAGAAATTTAAACATTACAATTTACTTCCATAATTTATTTTGCTTCATTTTTTAAATATCCTTATTTGAATAAAAAGCACTGTACATGGTGAGCCAATCACATGATGCTTCTATGTGCAGCAACCAATCATCAGCTAGTGAGCATATCTAGATATGCTTTTCATCAAAGAATATCAAGAGAATCAAACAAATTAGATAATATAAGTAAATTAGAAATATGTTTAACATTGCATTCTCTTTCTAAATCATAAAAGAAAAAAATGTAGGTGGCATGTCCCTTTAAGGTTCTGCTTTTCCATCCATCCCCATCCAGGACTTGTATCGGCTCTTTTGAGTGAACTTATATTTAGTATTGTTCATTTACCCTTTGTTATAGGTGTTTTGGGGGCATTTGTGACGCCTTTTATGTATTTTAATAAATATTCATTTTAAGAGATTTGCCTGAGAGTACTGTTTTCCCACCAGTATAAAGTGGGAGTGTGCATTTCCCTGAGCTTGGTTATAAGCTCCAACAAATGTGAGTAATCACTCGTTAACAAGCAGAACTACTCTATTTCAAGTGGTTACAGAGTTACACTATGTTGCATATTTTGTTTCCTTTTCTTTGAGAATACACGGAGGATCGCAGAGGAGCGAGGATACTTATCCCAAAAGAACAAACATATCCTTACATATGAACTTTTATTTCATGGTTCACTTTTTTATTTTGTAATATTTGATTATCACATTTATTTCACTTATTTTCTTATTGTGATATTTGGTATATTTATTGTACATATAAGATCGACTTTTTGCACTGGTCGGGTTAGCCCAAGCCCAATAACTTTTTACTTTCAACTTGTAATACCAGTGCAACCCATTAACTGCAAAAGGTTTGCCGCTAGTGCATTAAGCGCTCTAGCGAAAGCACTAACTAGCCCTCAACTATTAATCTAGCCCTTAGTGTTTAATGTTCCTTTAAATCCAGTGTATTTTTTTATCTGCAAGCTATTTAAGCCAACTAAAACAATATTAGTTGCTACATATTACTATTGTATGAATTTACCCTAATATGTGAACTTCCTCATAAATGCAAGTATGAGTGTATACATGTAGGTATAAATATATATGATAAAGATGCACTTTGCAGGATTCAATGATTATTCATTTTCAATGGGTTAATGGCAGTAACCTTTCGAAAGGCAGTTTTGGCAGAGAAAGAATAAAGGCAAACACTTAACTGGCCAAAGAATTATATATATATGTAATCCTGTCAAATAACTTTATTTAAACATAAAAGATAAGGCACTATCTGTGATTGATCTCATGTTCAACTTAATACCATGAAAATTGTTAAATTCCAAGAACTTTGTTTTTTTTCTCCATTTTTTAAGTGTTTAAACAATCATTTTAAATAAAGAAATTCAACAGAAATACTCTAAATTATGTATAAGCTGTGCTATGGATAAAAATTATAATAAAGAAACATGCATAGTATCAATATCCAAAAAGGAAATAGAAGGAAAGAGGGAGAAATTAAAGGGTCATGAAACACTATAGATAATTATATAATGTTTGCATTATGTTAAAGTTGTTTATTTTTATTTTTAACATAACAGAAAGTGAACTGGTCAGTGGAATAGACGCTGTCATGGCTGGGTACAATGGTAGATAGGGGTCACACATTGCCCCCAAAAGCTCTACCTTGGACCTACAATATATATTTTCACATTGGTTTACTTGGCAGCACAGTTTAATACAAATCAATCATTTAACTCTTTGGCTGCCAGTAACACACATAAGCAGAAGTGAGTTCACCCTCTTCGGTGCCCCTCACTTATTTCTGCTTATTTATAGTGATTTTAGGCATTTACAGCCTTTTACATTTAGCTAACACTCATGGACTTTGAAAAAGAAACTGGACATTTAGGTAGCCAGTATTTTTTCAAAGATTTCATTGGACATCCTCCTAAGATACTGGACTGTCTGGTTAAATCCTGGACATCTGGCAACACTATACAAGCATGAAAATGATTTTTTTTTTTTTTTTTTTTTTTTAAATAATTTTTTTATTGAAGTTTAACGTATAGATTAACAAACAAGCTTCGCCCTGAGGCCAAAATTACATCAGTGTAAATAATACATTGTCCATAAATTGACATTATTAGAAAGAGAAAAACAAGATATACATGTAACAATATAATTACATATCAAATCGTAACCTGAAGATAGACAATGAGTTTGGGCGAGGTGGAATATAACTTCATTTTATGTTATATTATTAATGAGTGATCTCCACAGTACTATAGAAAATAATCAATAGAGTATCAGAGTTAGAGATATCAGGCTGTGGAGAATTAGCTTATGCGTCAGCCACTCTTGGACTGAGATATACAGGGGGGGGATATTCAGCGGGTAAGCACCGTTATATATATAGGGGAAGGGGGGGGGGTGGAGCCTTATATGAGTATGTGAAGCTTAAAGTATGTGTTGGGAGCTTAGAAATGTCCAAGTAGAGGGGTCCCAGGACTGTCTAGGGAATATTATATCTAATAAACAGCGAATTAGGTTAATCCCTGTCATTAAGCTTCCCCTCTATTAATTTGCTTGTACCTATAGGGTTAAAGAGAAATTGGTTAGTAGAGGGACATTATCAGGGCGTAAGATGACTTAATACTGTCATCACAGCAGGACTTATAAACTACGGGCCAGGAGCTTATGGGAATAGGTTGGTTTTGGCCATAGTGAAGTTCTGCAAGAGCGGGGTAGTTAGAAAGTGTGGATCAGGACTTAAAGTGGCTTAGCATTGTCATCACCATAAAATTTGTATGCTATGGGACATAAGATTAGGGGATTATGTTGGTTGTGACCAAAATAGGGTTATGCAATAAGGGGCAAATTAGGAAGTATGGGGTATAAAAGACTTCTGGGTGAGCTCCTCTCCTGGGGAAATGCTAGCTATAAGCGATGTGGGAAAAAGGAGTAGGGATATGACCCGCAGGCAACATGTGCTGGCGGGAAAGGGAAGAGAGGAGCTCAGCAAGGGCAGACAGTTTGTGCAGCCGATTAATTCTACATAGGGGGTATGCCATTATCCAACAGGGAGCATGAGTGGATTAAGTAGAGAGAGCTCCCCTCTGTATGGGGAGATGAAAACATCATTTAAACTATCTAGAACATAGAAAACAAACATAGGGCAAGCATATATAACAATACTCAGCGTCACCATTATAAGAAAACTACGTGAACTTAAAATATTGTTAATTACATATTTCTGTTGTAAACATTGCCATTTAGTAGATATGGTATATAGTAAAATCATTTATCAGAAGAGGAAAACTACTATAAGCCGTAGGTTATCTGATATAAACACTCAGATAAAGGTATACCTAACATGTTATAATGTAGAAAATATATCATCCTATAAAAATGCATAAACATGCCACAGATTCAACTGAGCATTAAAAAAAACAAAAAAAAAAAAACAACAGTGTTGCCAAATGCATAGGTTTGGGTGTCCTATGGTTAGATCGGCCTTATAGAATGGCTATAGGTACATAGGGCTCTATTAGACCCCGGGATGTCTGTAACTCACTGCCCACTTCACAACGAGAAAATGTTACATAAGATTAGCTAACATGCTGTGGGTAGTTACTCCTTATAGTTTGAAATATGTTTGATTCTGGGTAATAAGAAAAGGGAGTGGTAGGAGAGAAGGGGGTTTATTCCCCTGGAGCTGATGAAGATGACATGTTAAGGTCTGGCTAGCTAATGGCGGTGTTGCCTCAGTGAATCATCTCTACAGATAACTTATGGGTAAAATAACATGATAGGCAGAATAGTTTGTTTTAGACCTCTACATATCTCCCATGCCTCCATTACATAATGCAACAGGCAGCTTAACTATATCATAAGAAAAATAGTGTACAAATAATAACACATATCTAAATATGCCTTTCTTCATTTTAGCATTTATCAGTCACTGTGTAGGCTCAAACTGAAAAGAGAGAGTAATAGAGGTAGGGGTTCTATTCAATAGGAGATATAAAAATGGCCCTTAGCATATGTGCCAACAGATAAGATAATTTTCAACCCAAACTGGATAATTTAGACATGTAATGTATTCAAACACTCACAATCCTAATAGTCATTGATCCATGCATTGAGAAAGTACAATTGGCAAACAACGTGTATATATTAGTTAATAAAATAAATGAGAAGCAAACTGAGAACATAGAATCATCTCCACATATAGACATTAGTCACAGTTGTAGCAGAGTATTTGAGCCAGTAATTTATTACCCCACTCCAGTTCTAAAGGTTGGAGGCACAGAAGCCATTATGAGAGTCTGTCTCGAAGCTATACCAAGTTCATGATGGATGCGTTGGTGAGTCCAGCATATGAGGGAAAGTGCAAAAGGAATCAGGGAGCTGCTAAGCATGGAGGTAAAAGTAGCGTTCCGGTGTAACACACAACCAGCTAGGCCCAAGGTTGTGTTTGTAGTGTCCCCTAGTAGATGTTCTGGGCTGGAGGGTATGGACTTAGGTATCGATAGGATCACTGCCGCGCCAAACTTCAAAGCAGTGTTACCGGCTCCTTGAATGACCCCAGCTGAAATGACCGACAAACGTCCAGTGCTAGATATCACCATCATAGGTATAGCGCTGTAATCTTCTGCTACGAGCTCTAAAGGGGCTGCAGCCTCTTCAATATCCGTACATGGGTCCTCCTCATAAGGATACTGTCCTCCAGACAGCGGTGTAAAGTTAGGGGGTAGCAACCTTTTGTCCCGCCACTGCTTATCTTTTCCAAGTGGAGCTGGAAAGCTCCTCTCCAAAGTAGTGCCTGTGTTTGCGTGCAGATGAAACTCATGCAGAGGGACCTCCACATGAGCCTGTGCCGTGCATATTATCTGCCCCACGGGGACAGTCAGCTGCTTTGCAATAGCTTGTTCCGTAGATTCGGCTCTCGTCTCAGTAGTCAGTGCATTTTCAGCAAGTAAGGTGGTCTCACCATTCTGATAGGCATTTATATCCGCCGTCTGTTTAGTATCCGAACGTACGCCTCCTCCAAGCTGATCTCTGATTACCAGCGTTAAGTCAATAAAGTTGGAGTGCATCTTCTCCTCCAAATCCTCTAGGGACCTCAGCACCATTTCATAAGAGGTTGCCATATTCGTTTCAGTAGTAGATGGCTCTGTATAAGGCAGGCTATGGGTATAGAGCAAACACTACTCCTACCTCGTGGTCGCGTTAGATGATACAGGCCCAGACCAAATTTATCGTAGTAAATATCTAAAGCCTCATCTAACTAGTCTTCCAGTAGACAGCTCACTCCTTGCATAAGTATAAGTCCAGAACTTGACCCAGAAATATAAATTTTGTGCTCTTATTAAGCTATATGTTTATAAATTCTGCAGGAGCACATAAGATATGCGTCTTGACTCCTCTGTAGTTGGCTCCGCCCCCCGATTTTTTTGTTTTTAATGCAAAGGAAAAAATCCCTTTTTTCTACAAAACCAAAAGAAATTGTACTTTTGGAGCTTCCAAGTGTGTGTTTTGTGTTTGAACACTTTTGCAAGGGTAAACACCTACCCATCTAGTGTTATTAATGCAAAAACAACATACTTCATGAATTATAGCACTGATGGCCAACTTCTTAACACATAGGGGCCGTAGGCCAATATTTTAGAAGTCTTAAAGGGACATGAATTCCAAGTTTTTTTCTTTCATGATTTAGAGCATATGCTGCATACAGTTTAAAACAACTTTCCGAATAAATAAAAAGATCACCTAGCGCCTTTATTGCACTAACCCTTTGCTAAGATAAATTGACCCCTAGTGGTCAATACATAAATATTCAAGCTAACAGTTAACTATCAAAGCGCCAAAATGAGGCAGGGTCTGAAACTTATACGTTATATTTAATCAATATTTATTACAATATAGATTTAAAATGGATATATAATTATCCCTTCACTAGAACAATATTAAAACATAAAATGGATGACGGTTGCTGAATGTTATCAGGTATTATGTTACAATGATCCTCAACTCGGATTCATGCAATGAATTAAAAACAGTACGATGTTCCCTCATGGATCCATGTTAACAGTCTAAGATAGTTACAACAATAATGATTGTTTTTGGTTAGAGTGAACCAATAGATCTGTGGGTCTGTTACCCCAATAGTAAATGTGGTTAGGCACTCCAATAAGGATTCCCTTTTGGGTTAATCCTTAAAACAAGGTTGTTAACTACTACAGTAGTTAAAATCTGCTTGGCTCAATGGACAATATGTTTCTTACACTGCCTTTGAGGTCCTCTAGCAGATCTGATTTCTCAGCGGATTACCGCTAGATTGCAGCAAATTAACACTTTTATAAATAGTTGGTATTCAACTTTGGAAATACAGGTAGATTGACTATGCGCTAGTGTTCAATCAGTGGAAAATAATTGTAGTGGTAGTGACAAAAAACACAACTGTGCTTGAAAATATAACAAATCAAAACTGACAACTTTAACTTGGTGTTTAACTATAACAAATCGACAATTTTCTATTAAGTGCAGCTGTTATCCTCCCTAAGCATACACGATCTAACGTGAGCGGGTTGCCACTATTACTCGGCAGGTTCCCGCTGTGAAATATGAGTTAAATATAACATTGGTCAATACAAGCATATTAAAATATAAGCGTATTAAAATATGCTGTGCACAAGCTTATGATTAGTTAAAAACAAAACTTTTTCGGTCCCACTTTAGATTCAAATCTGATACCCTTTAACTCTGAGTTTTACTAAAACGTGAATCAACAAACTAACAAATCTAGACTTTAGTGTTAAACTTCAATCCCTTCTGTGGTCATATAATCCAACACGTTAATCGACGAAAAAAATATAGGTGTAAAAAATATGTAAATATAAAAGTGTTCAAACTAAATGGTGATGGTGATGTCCCTTCTCCTTAACTGTGCGGCTTTGCGTTTCAGTTAAACAGTAAAATGAAAAAAGTTGTGAACAAATTCACTAGATACAAAAACCTGAGTCTCCAAAAACTTAGTCCCCAATTCAGTGAATTGGTCCCCAGATGGGTGTAAAAACCAAAGGCCAGTGGAGTTGCTAATAGTCTTATTCAAATAGTATGTATGATGTTCCAGTGCATTTGCGATTGTGTGCGGTTCAATCCCTCAACTTCTTAGGTGTTTGGCAATTCTGTGCAGTACGGTCCCTCTGTAAAAACAGAAATGACAATAGTGCAGATTGCTAAAATAAGCTTCCTAGTATTAAAAATCTACTTACCAGCCAACGCGTTTCGATAGCAATCTGCACTATTGTCATTTCTGTTTTTACAGAGGGACCGTACTGCACAGAATTGCCAAACACCTAAGAAGTTGAGGGATTGAACCGCACACAATCGCAAATGCACTGGAACATCATACATACTATTTGAATAAGACTATTAGCAACTCCACTGGCCTTTGGTTTTTACACCCATCTGGGGACCAATTCACTGAATTGGGGACTAAGTTTTTGGAGACTCAGGTTTTTGTATCTAGTGAATTTGTTCACAACTTTTTTCATTTTACTGTTTAACTGAAACGCAAAGCCGCACAGTTAAGGAGAAGGGACATCACCATCACCATTTAGTTTGAACACTTTTATATTTACATATTTTTTACACCTATATTTTTTTCGTTGATTAACGTGTTGGATTATATGACCACAGAAGGGATTGAAGTTTAACACTAAAGTCTAGATTTGTTAGTTTGTTGATTCACGTTTTAGTAAAACTCAGAGTTAAAGGGTATCAGATTTGAATCTAAAGTGGGACCGAAAAAGTTTTGTTTTTAACTAATCATAAGCTTGTGCACAGCATATTTTAATACGCTTATATTTTAATACACTTGTATTGACCGATGTTATATTTAACTCATATTTCACAGCGGGAACCTGCCGAGTAATAGTGGCAACCCGCTCACGTTAGATCGTGTATGCTTAGGGAGGATAACAGCTGCACTTAATAGAAAATTGTCGATTTGTTATAGTTAAACACCAAGTTAAAGTTGTCAGTTTGGATTTGTTATATTTTCAAGCACAGTTGTGTTTTTTTGTCACTACCACTACAATTATTTTCCACTGATTGAACACTAGCACATAGTCAATCTACCTGTATTTCCAAAGTTGAATACCAACTATTTATAAAAGTGTTAATTTGCTGCAATCTAGCTGTAATCCGCTGAGAAATCAGATCTGCTAGAGGACCTCAAAGGCAGTGTAAGAAACATATTGTCCATTGAGCCAAGCACATTTTAACTACTGTAGTAGTTAACAACCTTGTTTTAAGGATTAACCCAAAAGGGAATCCTTATTGGAGTGCCTAACCACATTTACTATTGGGGTAACAGACCCACAGATCTATTGGTTCACTCTAACCAAAAACAATCATTATTGTTGTAACTATCTTAGACTGTTAACATGGATCCATGAGGCAACATCGTACTGTTTTTAATTCATTGCATGAATCCGAGTTGAGGATCATTGTAACATAATACCTGATAACATTCAGCAACCGTCATCCATTTTATGTTTTAATATTGTTCTAGTGAAGGGATAATTATATATCCATTTTAAATCTATATTGTAATAAATATTGATTAAATATAACGTATGAGTTTCAGACCCTGCCTCATTTTGGCGCTTTGATAGTTAACTGTTAGCTTAAAACAACTTTCCAATGTTTTTATCCATTTTGCTTCATTCTCTTTGTGTTCTTTATTGAAGGAGCAGCAATGCACTACTGAGAGCTATTTGAACACATTGGTAAGCCAATAAAAAGAAGCATGTGTGTGCAACCACCAATGAGCAACTAGCTTCCAGCTCCTAAGCCTACCTATGTATGATTTTCAACAAAGGATACCAATATAACAAAGAAAATAAGATAATCTAAGTAAATTGAAAAGTTGTTTAAAATGTTATGCTCTATTAGAATCATGAAAGAAAAACTTTGGGTTTCATGTCCCTTTAAGGGCTGTATATAAATATATTGCACAAATATTAAAGTGACAGTCCAGTCAAAATTAAACATTTATTATGCAGATAGGGCACGTAATTTTAAACAGCTTTCAAATTTACTTTTATCATCAATTTTGCTTTGTTCTTTTGGTATTTTTAGTGGAAAGCCAATTCTAGGTAGGTTCACATGCTAATTTCTCAGCTCTGGAAGGTCACTTTGTATCTGAATGCATTTTGACAGTTTTTCACAAATAGAGGGCATTAGTTTATGTGTGCCATATAGATAACTTTGTGCTCATGCCCGTGGAGTTACCAAGGAGTCAGCACTGATAAGCTAAAATGCAAATCTGTTAAAAGAACTGAAATAAGGGGGCAGCCTTCAGGTGTAGATAAAAGGTAATCACAGAAGTAAAAACTATATTAATATAACTGTGTTGGTTATGCAAAACTGGGGAATGGGTAATAAAGGGATTATCTATCTTTTAAAACAATAAAAAAATTTGGTGTAGACTGTCCCTTTCATATTTCCTAAAATGTTTTTTGAGTTGTGGCCGCCTTGTTTGCACACCCTGTTCTGCTTTGTCCTAGTGCCACAAAAACTATGGCACACATTATTTGTTCTGCTTTTTCCCAGGGGGCACAAAAACTAGTGAGAGGGCCGCACTTGGCTTATGGGTCGCCTGTTGTTTATCCCGGATTTAGAGAATGCAACTTTTATATTAGAATGATAATCTCTCGATATCCCTTTAATAAACATAAAAATGTGGAATATATTATAATATAAACTGATAGCTAAAGAGATCTCTTTAGTTAGCAAACTATTGGGCACTTTTGTTTCTCTCCATACTATGATTTTGTAAAAATACAAAAAAAATCCTCAAAAAAAAATCCCTAGTTGCTAAAGAGTTAAAGAAATCACAAGTTCATAAAAAAAATATACTGACGGTTAACGTGGGCAACAGGAGTAAACAATTTATATTAATATTTCGTAATCTTCAGCTGTGGAGTATAAATCCTGAACTCAAGAAATATTGTGCCCCATGGGCAGACGTTTGTTTCTATTCTTTCTGCAACTCAATGTTTGTATTAGAGAGGCACTTAAAATTGTATTTTTTTAACTGATTCAAACAGAAACTGGAATCTTTGAAGGTTATGAACAGTAGTGAGGGATCAGCAGTATTAATAAGAGGTACTGAGCTTGTTTTTCATTTAAAAACCCAGGGGGTAAGAACAGGGAGTATGAAAGAAATGTACAAATACATAAAGGTACAAGAGGGAAACATATTTCAAAGAAAAAAATAAATAAATAAAT